>NW_021703769.1:82143633-82165508 GCF_005190385.1 Monodon monoceros
GGCGGCCGGCGGACCCCGGCCGGGTCCGCGCTGCCCCGGGCTGAAAAGACACCGGTGGCACCCGGCCCCGCCGACCTCGGGCTGGGTCGTCCACCGGGGCCGCCCTCGGGTACGCCCCGTAGACCTCGGCGCCCGCGATGGTCCCGCACGGCCGGCCCTGAGCCCCGCGCTGGTTGGGGGCTCGGCCTCCTCCAGCCCCCACCCCAGGGAGCCGACACCAACTTCTGCTCTTGAACTCCGCTCTGCCCGCTTCTTTTGGCCCAGCGCGACCTCGGCAAGCCAGACCGCGGCCGACCCTCCTGAGTGCCCAGAAAGGCCCCCGGGTGGCCTGGCGCCTCCCCGGCTCTTTCTGGATGGAGGCTCCTCAGGAAGGTGCTGGCTGAACGCTTTGGCCTTCACCTTCCAGCCCCTGCTGACCACACCTCCCCTAGTGCAGAGGCTGCGTGAGGAGCAGGAAATGCTGTACCAGGTGAGGCCCAGTGGGTAGGACAGCAGGGTGAACCTAGGGACGCTTCTCTGAAGAGGCTTTGGACTGGATTCTGCAGGGCTAGGGAGACCTGGAGTCACCCTGTTAGGGGGGGAGGGAGGACTGGACATGGGCACACCTCTGCAGGGGCCAAGGTGGACGCAGGAGAGAGGCGGGGAGCTCTCCAGACCTCAGGACTGCCTGGGCACAGGGCCAGACAGGCAGCCCGCCAGTTCCGTGGGTCGTGGTACCCTGGAAACCTGCCTTCCTGGGAGCTGAGGTGGCACCTGGACCGACCCATATGGCCTGGAACCGCTGGTCTGCTGGCGGCCTGGGAAGGTGGGGTGAACCCCCCAGCAACCTGGGAGGCAGGAGGCCAAGGAATTGAACAGATTTGTCACTACTTGGAAGGGGGCTAGGGGAGTGTGAGATGGACAAGTCTCTCTTTTTTCTGCAGACTTCCCCAAATGTCCCTTCTGGGAGTGCAGCTAGCCACCTTAGTATCGTCCCTCAGTGACGCGCAGCTGCATGGGCTGCCCCAGCTGTGGGGCTGAATAAGGGCCCTGCACAAAGTCTGGAGAGGCAGGACTCCTTGTGCAGGCGAACGGGCTGGGGATCCAAGCCTCTAGGCCACCCCTGCTCATCCCTTTCCTGACTGTGGACCACACGGTCCTCCTTTGCAGCAGGGGTGAGCTGCCAGCTCTGGGGGTCGTCAAGGGAGTTGGTGCCCCTGGGCCCAGGGCTCACAGCACTCCTACGCATCTGAACAGCTTCCTTCCTTCCTCAGCACAGCTGGCTCCCTGGGGTCTCCGTCTGACTGCCAGGATGGAGGTAGGGCCGGCAACCAAGACCTTCGTGCTGGAGCTTCGGTGTCTTGAAGATGGGGGCTCAAGGCCTGACACCCTCTCAGGTGAGGGGCTGGTGGGGGGGGGGCCTCTGATGTCCTAAACCAGGAGATGGTCCTCAGGTCCCCAGCGAGGATCCTTTGACAGAACCCCGGCCTGCCACAGCTGGGAGGGAGCCCTGAATGGTGGCGGGCGGCCTGCTGTCTGGAGGGGCACCCACCTGGCAGTTTCGGGGTGTGGAGGGCAGACTGCACCCACTCACGTCGGCAGGCTCACATCGAGAGAGCAGGTGGCTCAGGCTGCAGTCTTGCTGGTGAGGGCTGCCTGGCAGTGCAGACGTTCTCAGCCCCTGCCCCGGACCTGGATAAGTGCTGGCTGGGACCCTCTGCTGTTTCCCCAGGGCTCACACAGCCTCCATTTTCCTCCCACTTGTCCCTGGCTCCAGACTCAAGGTCCCAGATTGAATTCAGCGGCAGAGGCGCCTTCTTGTCATTGGCCACGTGGCTTTTCTTTGGCCTCTGATCTCGTCCACTTTTCCTTGACCTCTGCTTCCATCCAGCTTTCTCTCCCCTCGTGCCCAGAGGCAACTGTGGCCCTGCAGAACCTTCCAAGACCCCGTCTCTCTCTGGGACCTGCTCTGGGCGAATCTTTCCATGGTGGCCACACTCGTGGGACTCAACTCCCCACTCTGGGCTTCGAGGGTGCTGAGTGAGGGGCTGGGGCAGGGTTGAACAGAGCATGAAAAGGACCAAGGGAGCTGGAGGGGTTGGATGGGGATGTGTGGACTTAACTAGGACTCTTTTGGCTTTTTTTTTTTTTTGCCCGTGCTGCGCAGCTTGCAAGATCTCAGTTCCCTGGCCAGGGATTGAACCCACACCCTCAGCAGTGAAAGCTCCGAGTCCTAACCTCTGGACCGCCAGGGAATTCCCAGGACTCTTTTGGCTTATTACTACAGCATTGTTGTTAACAATGTTTAAAATGCCATAAGAAGTCCGGGGTGGCCATATGGCCAAGCACTGTCCTAGAAATGAGAGGACCCACACAGAGGCGTGCTGTGTCGCTGCTGCCCCCAGAGGTGGTGGGAGAAGGGAGTGTCCATGTGACCTTCGATTTGCCGAGAAAACAGGTTTTCATGGCTGTCTTCCCTCCCTTGTGAGTGTATAGGAAAAATGCATTCACTGATCCATTAGTCTAAGCAAAGGTTATTGGAAATAGTTTCCTAAAAGGGAATTATTTACATGTAGATATCCCTTGGCTTTATTAATTCAATATATTCCTGGAAAAGTAGCCAGAAAGCAAAATTTACAAAATCAGACCTCTACTTTCCATTACAAAATTGAAAAGATGATCTCAAAGTGAGAGACTGCGTGTGGGTTTTGTGAAACAGCAACGGAATGAGTCCTGTTTAGCTGAGCTTACACTACGTCCTGTACCGTGCTGGGGCTGCTCATTTATCCCCTCTAATTTTCACGATTTCCCTGAAAGGGATTTGTCTCCTTTAGCAGATGGGGAAATTTAGGTTCCCAGAGGTTAAATAATTGGCCAGTTGCCATGTTGACTTGGGGCTGTGAGTTGGTCCTTTCCATCCCAGAATAACAATCTAAAACACTTCCAGCCTAAGGACTATTTCAGATGGAGCTAGTTATATCCTCAGTATTTCCAAACTGTTTGTTAGTTTTCAAACCCATTCCAAACCCACAGGGAGAGGGATTTTTCAAGCACCTGCTAGGGGTAAGGTCAGGGCTCTTCCTGCTTCACTCATTAATCTGTTGGTGTGGGTGTCACTAAGCTATGTTACAGACAAGGAGGGCCCTGAACCTGCAGGAGGTTAGACAGCTGCTCACTGGTAGAGTTTTTCTGAACTGAGGACTTCTGACCTGGAAACCTCGTGTTCTCCCTGACACTTTGGTGACTTTTAGAAACTGCCGCAGAAACACTTCCAGGCAGCCTTACAGAAATTCTTTATTATGTACAGAGAAGGTGAGTTCCATTAATTTAAGGTGTGACCTTAACTGAGGTCTGAGTTCAGCATGGGCTTGTGGTTTAGCCGTGGGAATGGCTGGTTCACTGTTTCCTACTGGATGGCAGCTAAGCCCAAAGGACTTCTCAGGGAGTGGTGCTGGGGAGCCACAGGCACCCACGGTGTCACTGCCAAGGTCTAAGGCATGGAGCCTGTGTGGCAGAAGGCCCAGAGGAGAGGTCAGGGGGCTGGGGTCCAGAGTGATGTGACCAGCTGTCCCTGGGGCACATTTCCAAGCCAACTCCACACCTCTGGGCGTTTCCGTTTCTACCATACCGCCATTGTCACTTGGTCCAGTGTTTTGGGGTCCCTTCTGAGGGCTCAGGAGTGTATGGTACAGTGACTATACATGGGGCAGAATAAGGGGGGAGATCCTGGGAGTCTGGATCGGAGAGCTGCCTGTAGATCTTTCTCTCCTGGCTTCCTGCCATTTCCGCTACAGGTGGCAGCGGTGGGAGTGAGAGTCAGGAGGAGGAAGAGGCTCAGGAGAGGAGCAGTAGCCCACCGCGGCCAGCAGTCTCAGCCCCGAGGGGGGCCGGTGCAACCGCTGAGGGAGCCCCGCCAGAACAGCAGGAGTTGCAACCCCGACAGTTAGAACAGCAGCCAGAGCTGCAGCAGCAGCCACAGCAGGAGCAGCTGCAGCAGCTGCAGCCACGAGACGAAGGGTCAGGACCTCAGCCAAACTCGCAGCGGCAACAGCAGCAGCAGGGCAGGCAAGAGCGGCTGCCTCGACCACAGCCGGAAAACCCCCAACCTGTGCGACAGGAGCCCCTGAAACCACAGCTGCAGCTGATGCAACAGCAGAAGCAGTCACAGGAGCAGCACATGCAAGAGCACCAGCTGTCACAGCAACAGCAGGAACAGCTCCAGCAGCAGCAAGATGGGCAGCAGCAGCTGCCTCGGCAGCGGCAGGAACTACAGGAAAATCCCCAATCTGTGCGCTATGAGCAGCAGAAACCACAGCCGCAGCGGCTGCAACAGCAGGAACAACCACAGGAGCGGCAAGCGCGGGAACAGCAGCTGTCACAGCTACAATCACAGCAGTTGCCACCACAGCAGCAGTTACAGCAGGAACAGTCACAGCCGCAGCAGCAGGAACAGTCACAGCCACAGCAACAACAGTTACAGCCGCAGCAGCAACAGTTACAGGCGCAGCAACAACAGTTACAGCCGCAGCAACAGTTACAGCCGCAGCAGCAACAGTTACAGCCGCAGCAACAGTTACAGCCGCAGCAGGAACAGTTACAGCCGCAGCAGGAACAGTTACAGCCGCAGCAACAGTTACAGCAGCAGCAGCAACAGTTACAACCGCAGCAGGAACAGTTACAGCTGCAGCAGGAACAGTTACAGCCGCAGCAACAGTTACAGCAGCAGCAACAGTTACAGCCGCAGCAGGAACAGTTACAGCCGCAGCAACAGTTACAGCAGCAGCAACAGTTACAGCCGCAGCAGGAACAGTTACAGCCACAGCAGGAACAGTTACAGCCGCAGCAGCAACAGTTACAGCCGCAGCAGGAACAGTTACAGCCGCAGCAGGAACAGTTACAGCTGCAGCAGGAACAGTTACAGCTGCAGCAGCAACAGTTACAGCAGCAGCAGCAGCTGCAGCAGCAGCAGTTACAGCGGCAGCAGCAGGAGCAGTTGCAGCAGCTGCAGCAGCAGCAGTTACAGCAGCAGCGGCTGTTGCAGCAGCAGCAGGAGCAGTTGCAGCAGCGGCTGTTGCAGCAGCAGCAGGAGCAGTTGCAGCTGTTGCAGCAGCAGCAGGAACAGTTGCAGCAGCGGCTGTTGCAGCAGCAACAGTTACAGCAGCAGCAGCTGTTGCAGCAGCAGCAAGAACAGTTGCAACAGCAGCAGCTGCAGCCCCGGCCGCTGGAGCCAGAGGAGGAGGAGGAAGAGGTGGAGCTGGAGCTCATGCCGGTGGACTTGGGGTCGGAGCAGGAGCTGGAGCGGCAGCGGCAGGAGCTGGAGCGGCAGCAGGAGCAGCGGCAGCTGCAGCTCAAACTGCAGGAGCAACTGCAGCAGCTGGAGAAGCAGCTGGAGCAGCAGCAGCAGCTGGAGGAGCAGCAGGAGGTGCAGCTGGAGCTGACCCCGGTGGAGCTGGCGGCCCAGCCGCCGGAGCTGCAGCTGGAGCTGACCTCCGTGCCGCCGGAGCTGCAGCTGGAGCTGGTGCCCGCCGCGGGGGGCGGCGGTGCCGCCGTCCCGGGGACGCCCGCCGCGGTCGTGGTGGCGCCCCCGGGCTACGTGGTGCTGCAGGAGCTCATGGTGCTGCCGGCCGTGTCGGCGCCCTCGGTGGTGGCCATCCCGGGCCCGGCGGGCAGCGCGGCCCTGACGCCGGCCCGGCAGCGGCGGCGGCGGCGCGCCCGGGACCGGCCGACCATCTGCGGGGAGTGCGGCAAGGGCTTCAGCCGCAGCACGGACCTCGTGCGGCACCAGGCCACGCACACGGGCGAGCGGCCCCACCGCTGCGGCGAGTGCGGCAAGAGCTTCTCGCAGCACTCGAATCTGGTGACGCACCAGCGCATCCACACGGGCGAGAAGCCCTACGCGTGCCCGTACTGCGCCAAGCGCTTCAGCGAGAGCTCGGCGCTCGTGCAGCACCAGCGCACGCACACGGGCGAGCGGCCCTACGCCTGCGGCGACTGCGGCAAGCGCTTCAGCGTCTCGTCCAACCTGCTGCGCCACCGCCGCACGCACTCGGGCGAGCGGCCTTACGTGTGCGAGGACTGCGGCGAGCGCTTCCGCCACAAGGTGCAGATCCGCCGCCACGAGCGCCAGCTGCACGGCGCCGGCCGCTCCCGGGGCCTGGGTCTGCTCCGCGGCGCGCGCGCGGCCGCCGGCGGGGCCCCGCGCGCCGAGCAGGCTGCGGACAAGGCACCGTGACCCCGGGCGGGGGCCGAGGTCGGGGAGGGCGCCGCTCTCCCTGCCCCCCACCCAGGAAGCTCAGCGCCCGCTAGGACGTCTTGACCCAGTTCCGGGGTCTCGGGACGTCCTGGAATATCGCCGGGGAAAGGCTACCATCCTTCTTCCGGGTCAACCGAGTGGTCGGACGGGTTCACCCTCAGAAACACTCCACAGGAGGAAGTCGACGAGGCTAAAACAGCACGGATGTTGCACATCAGTACAAACAGCACACGGTTCAGATTCGGCATCGGGTACCGACGGGTGAGAAGTCGGTCAGGGAAGCCTCCCTGGGAAAATTGGACTTACTGGAGGTGAGAGCCGCAGGGGAGAAATTCCAATGACAAGACGAGACAGTGGGTGACATTCGACAGAGCTCGAACACTAACCAGGGAGTCCGATATACGTGGTACAACGCACGTGAAAAGGATTTGGTCCTGGTGAAAATTATTTCATGGGAAAAAAAGGAAATGTATCTGCACTTCGTAGAAAACTGATCAAGGCATTAAATTGTCCTCAATGGCATTTGCCTTGAAAATACTTCCTAGAATGAAAATTCATCAGGGTGGATAAAATCCTGATTAAAATGTTTGTGTTCATAAACACAGGGTCCGAGTGTCTGCTGGGTCAATGTGCAAACGCCAGGAAGTCCACTCTGGGTGAAGGTGAAACCTTCCCTCCAGGGCCACCCAGGCAAGCCTCAGGCCGGCTCTAGGCCTCTTTGCTGCCGTGTTCCCATGCCCACAGCCGCTCCCTAATGCCTCTTGAATAGAAAAGCCTGGGGCTGAAGCAGAGGGCATTCTGGGAGTGCTGTCCAAGGTCCTAAGGGGTGGTCCCTCCATCCTTCCCAAAGAACTCCGGGTAGCCCCACCCTAGCCTCCCTTCTCAGATGCCCGTCCAGGGACTGAGGCTATGGGGTCGGGGCCTTGAGACGCAGGGGCAGGTTCTCCCGGGCCAGGCTGTGCAGAGGGCTGGCCTGAGTAGACCCTGCCTCATCGCCGGGAGTCAGAGGGAGAATGTCAGGGACAGGGATTGGAGGCAACAGAAATGCTCTTTATGACAGTTTTGTAAGCATCTGAGGCTCAGTGAAAGCAGCAGCAACATGATGCCTTGTGGGAAGGCAGGATGATGCCAGGGGCGGGGGGGGCACCCGCCACCTCAGGCCCCCAAGCCCTTCCTGCTCTCGACTCCCCCATTTGGCTCCTTAGATTCTGCCCTGCTGTCCTCCCTGCTTCTCCTTTACTAACAGAGCCTGCTACGTTTTACAGATGTGTTGGTAAGTGAGAAACAAACAACGAAAAATAAAATGAGGAAATACATTGTCCTGCCTGTGTTTTCACCTCTGGGTTTCATGGAGCTTCATTTCTCTGGCACATTTTCCTGGTCGCTCTAGAAACAAGAGACTTAGTATTCAGGCCCGTGCCCAGTGCCCCTCACCCTAGAGCCATCCTTGTAGCCTGAGATCCTTGGTGGGGGATGGGCTCATTCAGTAAAACCCTCCTGGGAGGGGTGAGGACCAGACAGTGGACGCTGGAGGAAGCCAGTTTTGGCGTCTCCATGGCCTTAATAAATCACGCACACGTAGACCCTTGTTTCGAGGTCTGCTCCTGGGGAGCCCACCTTAAGACTGACGGTGTTGACAGCGGTCTTAGCAAGTGGAGTCTAAAGTGGGGACCCTGGGCTTGGACCACTCGCCCATTGTAGCAACAGGGGCCCCCTTGTGGGTGGTGACCCCTGGCCACTATACTGATGGACAGGACAGGATACCAGGTGAGAGGGGATGCCCCAGCTCATGCGGTATCTTGAGCACTTCAGAGATGTGAGAAACGGTTATTATAGGTACTGTGGAACGGGTTGGTTTCGCTGAGCACCATTAAAGCCACGATGAGGGTAAAAGAGAGGCTCGGGACCACAGTTATCAACTGAAGACACAGAGAGACCGTCAGAAGCCTCCATGCAGTATTTAAAGGGACTCGGTTCTTTCTGCCAAGCGTCGACTGCCAAGGACTAGGCACAGGGCGTAATGCAAGAGTAGCGAAACTTATGGCTTGGACCGGGGTATCTGGGCAACGTCCTTGAGAACACCAAGCCCCCACATTCCCCTCAACTCTGGGCAGCAGGTGTGACCCGATTTCCCTTGCTAGAAACACCAGCTGTGCCTCTTACCTTGTCCAGAGACCATGAAGAGGTCTGGTTGAGGCAGACGTCTTTCAAGACAATACTTGCCCTCCTATGATGAGGTTCTAGGCCCGGCACGGCCTGGCTGGGGCAGCGCTGGCTCCGCCAAGGGAGGGAAGGGATTATTCACCAAAGGACCTGCAAGTCCTGGCTAATACCTACCAGCGGGAACAAGGGAAGCACACCTAGGAGTGGATCTGGGGGTTGAGGGGCTGGGAGTGGGTGGCATATTAGCCTGGAGGTTGAGACACACCTCTGTGTCCCCCTGGGTAGCGCCCTGGCAAGGGCACCTGGAGCTGGTCCTACTGCTCTGCCGAGACGACCGCTGGAAGCTTGGACGTGACAATGGTCCACATCGAGTGAGCTGGGGTTGCCAGGACTGCCTGGGCAGAGTGTTGAGTCAAAGTATCAGAAGTCTGGAGAAAATAGATGTTTTATTCCAAAGAACCCATTGTTGGCTATGCTGTGGGAGAGCCCAGAGGACCTTCCCTCCCCGAGGAGATAAGCAGTGTGCAGGTGAGAAGGCACTGGCTTCATTCAGGAGCTCAGCAGGAGCTGCTGTCTGTAGACCTGGGCTGACATTAGAAGTGCCTTCACGGAACTGGACTCTCTCGTGTCAACAGGGTGGCAGCATCTTTGGAGTAGCAGCGGCCAGATGTAATGCTGAACTCCCAGGACGAGACAGACATAGTTACTGAAATGGGCAGTAAGCTGGGGGTGGCGTCCAGGCCTGAAGGGATCCATGGTGATGGGTAGCAGACAATGGTGTTCCCAGGGACAAGATGGGTGAACAGCCAACTAGGCTATTGCTTGACTTATATTAAAAAAAAAAGAAAAGAAAAGTGGTGACCTTGAAGACCAATGTCATCTTCCCCAGTGGAAAGTCACAGTCTCTTTCCCAGTTCCTAGATCTGAGCCAGTTCTGAGCCAGAGCCCGCTGATCGCAGGAGAAGCCGGTCCCCTGGGCAAGGACTTTACGATGTGACAGTTCCCAGTATTCGTATAGTGTTTCCTTGGTCCTTCCCCCAAATAGACCTGGGTCCGTTTCCCTGAGCAACCATTCACTGAGGGGACAAGGGTATCCAGATCTTTCAAGCAGGGGCTCTGGCTCCTTGGGGGTAAAGGTCTGAGTAACCCCATCAGACAAGCCACCTAGACCAGCAGAGATGCTAAAGCCAAGGATGGGGAAGATGAGAAGCGTCAGCCGGGGCCTCAGGGGCTGTACGTGACCCCACCAGCCCTTCTCCAGTCAGCGTTCTGCACCCAGAGTGGAATTCATATGGGACGCGAGTGGATCTGTGCGGGTTAAGGAGGGCTCGGGACAGATTCTCCGCCCACCTCTCCTTGGACGAGTCCTTACAGACGTACGGTCCCCCCACCCCGCCCCGCCTAGCTTCCCACAGCAGCACCCGCAGGGGAAGGGGACGGGGCTCCTAACCCTGAGGGGTGTGGGAGTGTGAAAGCCCAGCTCCCTCCTCAGGCGAGGACAAGGCTTCTGCACCACTTCTCCTCCTTAGGAGCCCTGGGATGCCATGGAAGCTTCCTTCCCTCTGTGTGGCTGTGCCTGAGCCCTCCCTCCCCCTCAGTCCCCTTTCCTATGCTGCGTCCCCCTCTCTCACCAGCTTCCCCTGGCTGCATTTCCTTGAGTGGTTACTGGTACGCATTTCCTTGAGTGGTTACTGGTGCGCAAATGGTCTTCCATGGTCTGGTCCTGGGAACCCTCAGACAGGGGCCAGAACAGGAGGGGAGGCGAAGCTGGTGGGCGGGCGAAGGTTGTTCCGGCGGCAGGGGTTGACAGGCATCGCTGAAGAGCTCAGAACCCGGGGGAGAGGGAGACACAATGGGATGGGCCGCGGGGACAGAGCCACGAGCTCTGCCACGGGGACCCAAGTGGCCTCACGGGAGAAGTCTTCCTGGGTCAGAAGGTGTCTTTTTGGTTTTTTTTGGCCGTGCAGCATGTGGGATCTTAGTTCCCCGACCAATTCCACGCCCCCTGCAGTGGAAGCTTGGAGTCTTAACTGCTGCCGCCAGGGAAGTCCCAGGAGGTGTTTGCAAGGTGAGGACTGGAGGGACTGCGGGGCTGGCTGTGGTGTGGGAAGCAGCCAGGCAGAAGTCATGCTGTGTGTGAAGGATCAGAGCTGGAGAAGCTCTGGATGTGGTTAGGAATTAGCAACTCCAAGGGTTTCCCGAGGGCCAGGCAGAGGTGCTATGGGAGACAGGTGTTGGGCTGAGGGGTGGGCTGGGCAGGGGCTACAGTTTGTGGAATCACATGATTTTCAAGCCGAGAAGCTTATATTTAATCCTATGGATCAGTGTTTCCCATACCTTGGACACTGGCATATTGTATCTATTATATTCACCTTTACTACCATTGTCTTAATATTTGTCTTAAATGGCTGATTTTGTTCTTAAACAGATGTATGTAAAACGGGAACTGGGTTTCACCAGTACAGATGGAAGGCCAGTGGGGCAGCTCTGTGTGTCAGCTGGGCTGAGCCAACCACGTTTCCCAGAATCCCCTTTTCTGTCTCTGGTTAAGGAGGCCACACTCGGGGGCCTGCTGGGGGCAAAGAGAACACACACTGGGTGTGCAAGAAAGCAGTTCTAAATACAGTTACAACCATGTGACCTGCTGCAGAAACCAGGGCTGTAATAGTTCTCAGTGTTCTGCCCTTATTTTGATGTGAATCTGTTCATTTACATATTGACCATTGTCTCCCTTTCCTTCTCCCATTTCTCTACCGTCTCATGTAAAACACAGTCATAGTAGTTAATTTTATAGCTCAGTATTTAAGTTACAGAGAATTAAAGGTAGAAGGGAAATGACGGCACCCAAAGATGGATAAAGGGACTTTGTGTCCTCTGGGGGAAAGAGTTGGTGTGCTTTGGTTGCACGGGAGTAGTTGCACCACTGTAGGTGGACTGGTGTGTTTGCTGGTTAAGTATGGTTTGTGGTTTTGGTTTCACACACATCGGAGGCCATGTTAGTGATTGCGCTGTGATCCATTTTCATCACATCCTCTCCCTTACGCTGTAAGAATTCCCTGTTGAACCACGGATCTCTGATGGGCTTCACAGGAAAAAACCAACCAGTCACACTTAAACATAGAGAGCACACATCTGATATTAATTCCCAACAATATAACAATATAATTCCCAACAGTAAAATACATATATATATGTATGGATGGATGGATATATGTATATATCTATATCTCACATCTAAGCAATCATCTTCAGGACGTGGCATTTCCATTTATCACTGGGAGGAGATGTGTGATGCTGAGATGGGAAATTCACAAAAGTTCTGCAGTGCATCCCGGCTCCCTTGGAAGGCCACCTGGAGAGAACCCTGAGTCTCCACTGGCAGAGCCTCTTCCTCCAGTCCTGGGAGTTTGCACAGGTGTCCTCTCCCCATCTTCTCTCCCAGAACCCATGGATTTCCAGCAGCATCCTTGAAGGTGACTGCAGGGTTGAGATTGAAGGCCTCCTTATTTGTATGGACAAAACTCCACCAGGAAGCCCAGCCATGAACAATCTTGGGGGACACTCTCCTTCCGACTCCCATGCTGGGTTCTCCGCTCCACAGCTAAATGTGGGCAGGTTCCAGGGTCTGTCCGAGTCTGCTCCTTCCCTGTCCACAGCCTTACACCAGGTGGCCTTGCCTAGCCCCCTGCCTTAATTACCATCCCCTTGCCCTAGACTCCCGATAAGGCTCTGACTTCTCCCCAGGACTTCTCAGCATCTCTCCCACCCCTACTTGACTTCTCCATTCCAATAGCATCTTAGACTACCTAGGCCTGCCCTCTGTGCCTGCTGTCCCCAGGATGACTCCTGAGTCCTGAAGCCAGCCAAGTGTGGACCCTGGAAGGCCCATGATCCAGGCCCTGCCCCTGGGGTTCCTGCCCAACACTGATCCCCACCTTCCCCTCTCCTAACCCTCCCCTACCTTGCCAGTTTCCCTCCTGAACCCTAACCCTGACCCTAACCCTGACCCTAACCCTAACCCTAACCCTAACCCTGACCCTGACCCTGACCCTGACCCTAACCCTAACCCTAACCCTGACCCTAACCCTGACCCTGACCCTGATCCTAACCCTAACCCTAACCCTGACCCTAACCCTAACCCTAACCCTGGCCCTGACCCTGACCCTGACCCTCACCCTGACCCTGATCCTAACCCTAACCCTGACCCTGACCCTGACCCTGACCCTAACCCTGACCCTGACTCTAACCCTAACCCTAACCCTGACCCTGACCCTGACCCTGACCCTAAGTCGCAGAGGAACTCTGCTTTTCTGGGTTTATATCACATCTTGGCCGTTCTGTGCTGGCAGCCAGCCAGACCTGACTAATTCATATGTGTTGGGAGACATCAAAGGAAAACATAGAGACAAGAACATTAAGAAAAGGAATCTTTCTTGGGGAATTCTGTAAAGGAGTCCAGACCTTACAAGGCTGGCTCATCAAGTGAAAAAAATACAGTGGGAAACATTTTTTAACCCCCAAAATTACTGACTATAGTTAGCCTCAATTGTTCATATAATGATCATATCTGCAAGGGTTTGCAAAAGGTAGGGAGAAGGTTGTTTCTATGAGGGGGTCAGGCTAGGACTCAAGGTTTTACCTATTTTAGGCACTAGTGTGAGACAGAGGGACCAGGTGAGAAGTCCTTCCTGTCTCTTTGGGTTGTGTTAGTCACAATAATGGCAGTAGGGCAGGGTGTCATTCTGCTTCTTAGCACTCAGGTAAATATCTCTCTGGGCTGACCCTTGGGCTGTATTTGTGCCATATAAGGGGCTGGCTGGCTAAGCCCAGAAGTCTCTGGTAAAACAGAGAATCTCCAGGGAATAAGATACAGTCAGACTTTGAGTCAGCCTTTCCTCTTTCAGAAACTAGTGACGGTCCTCCAGTGAGGACTTGGGGATTGGAATTGTAGCCACCAGTTACTACGTGACAACTCTCCTTGCCTTTAAAATGTGAGCGAGAGGGTCTATTGTTCTGGGTTATTGTGTGTCAAACAGCTAAAATAATATGCGCGAATGAACCTGGCACACAGTAGACAGTTGGAATATGTTTGTTACACTGAAAGCAAGAGACCAACACATACTCTTTCCTCTGGTTGGATTTTCTATGAGATAAGGCTTTCTACTATTCCAAGATTTAAAAGTTTAGACACTGTAGAAATGAAGACTTTGTGAGGCCCCCAGATGGTAGAAAGGCATAGCGATGCCCTTAGGATTCTCCCTTGCAGGTAGGGTCTGGTAGGGTTCCCAGGTAATTTTATCCATCCTGTGACATCAGCCACCACCCAGGCATCTCCCCAAAGCCCTGAACATTAGGACTCATTGGTCTCCCAGACTTGGATATTCCAAAGATCTAAAGCTCAATCAGGCCCCACAGAGCTCTCAATCCCTGGCCAAGCCTGTACTTCCTGATTTCTCCCTTCAGTGGCTGGCAGCACCGTCCACATGGAGACATTGAGACACAAACCCAGGAGTCCCTCTAGATGACCCCTGCTTCTCCTAACGCCCTCTGTTTCAGTTAACAATTGCTGTGCAATAATCCACCCCAAAACAGTGGCTTAAAACAACAGATTTTTATTATTTCTCATGGTTCTGCAGGCTTCCTGGGCTCAGCTGGGTGGTCCTTCTGCCCCATGTGATGTTAGCCAGGGCTGTATCACCTGAGGGCTCTGTGGGGCTGAGACATCCAAAAGTGCTCATCACAAGACTTGTAGTTGATACTGGCGTTCAGCTGTGAGCTCAGTGGGGCTGTGCACTATACTATATCATGGGAGATATATATATATATCTCTTATAACAGGGTATTCCCAATTCCTACTTCTTCTCCCTTATAACATCCCAGTCATTCATGTCACTTCTCCATTTGGTCCTCCTGGAGGTAAAACTCACACAAGTGCAAGGCCTTCCTAAGACTGGAACCTCTGGAATTTTTAAGTCTCAGACTTACCGCACTGAGGCCCTAACAGTTTGTCTGTTACAGTTTAAGTCTTGTTGCACCAGCACCGGCTCCAGTGCAGTTTCTGCTCCTGCCGGCGCTATTGCTCTAGGAAGCTGTGATTCTCTGTATCTGCTGTCTGTCTCTCCAATTCTGGGGGCAGTGGTTTGCCCCATGATTTCAATTCTCTGATGGATCTAGGATGAGTTGTTGATTTTCATTTGTTTTCTTGTTGTGATATTGGACTAGTGACTTCCAAGCTCCTTAAATATTGAACCAGAAACTGGAAGTCCTGCTAAATTTATTCTAAAAGCTAAATTTACTTACCGTAAATGGAAAACCAGTGTCACTTGACATAAGTAGAAGGTAGTTGTAAAAAAAAAAAAACCAATGGAAACAAAACGATGTTGTTAAATTATCTTTGTTTAAATGGGAGCTGAGCAAATGTCTGAAAGGTGTTAGAGACCAGGGAGCCCCAAACAGAGACTTTCTCTCTGATGTTATCAGAAGAAGAAGAGTAAAGGTAACAACTGCTTCCGAATGGAATTCAGCGTTACTGAAAGTCCCTTCCCAGCACCTCCTAAAATGATCTCTGTCTCGCGTGACCTACAGGAGAAAAATCTAAATTCCTTACCTCAGTAAAAGGCATTTCAGACTCTGGACCTTTTTATCTACTAGGCTCTTTCCTACCACATTCTCCCAGACACTAAAAACTCTAGCCATAAATTGATTTATTCTGCCAGTCTACTTCCAAGTTATTTATCTGTTTTAGGAATAAGTAAACAATGATGCAGTAAGTATATAAACAGGAACCAAATTTAAATAACGCAATTTAAACTGCTCACCGATAAATTGTGCCTCTCGCTCCCAGCAGCATGGCTTACAAGGCTGCTGAGTGGCTGACTCGGGGGAGGGGAGGGGAGAAAGGGAGTGGGGTTAGGTGGTCCATAGCCTTGGGGAGCTGCTGGACCAGCCCTGGACCACACTCCTCCTCCGACCTGAGGACAATCACATCCTTGGTGTGCATAGATTGTTGCTTAGATGATCTTTCCTGTTACTCGGTGCTGAACCCAATCCTGACTGGTTTCCCAAATTCACCTGGAAAAGAAGTAACTTTACCTATTTATTTATTTATTTTTGGCTGCGCTGTGCGGTTTGTGGGGCTCTTAGTTCCCCGACCAGGAATCCAACCCATGCCCCCTGCAGTGGAAGTGCGGAGTCCTAACCCCTGGACCACCAGGGAATTCCCAAGAAGTAAATTTAAACACATCGAAATAGGGTGTAAGAAATCGAATGGTCTCCAAAAAATAAATCAGATGCTTTTGCATTAATAAAATTTCCTTTCTTATAGATCTATAAACCTTTTAGTGGATGCATATAAAAATGTATCCACGAAATCAAGTTCGCGGCGGGAGTGGGGTGTGTCATCTGCCTAGTTACTGCTGTGCCCTCCACGGGGGACGCTGGTGGTGAGGAGGCTGTCAGCCATCCAGTGACTGCCATGAAGTTCATTCTGTGTGTCAGCCTTCCTGTGGCTCTGCAGCAGGGACACGGGATGTGAGAGGTACGAGGCCTCTAGGTGCACTTGGAATTTGTGAGATCCAGGATGTCTCTTTTGGGGCATATGGGCTTTGATCTGTCCCCACCTTTGCACAGACTCATCCACAGGCGTGCACTGCCTTCAAAGGCTGGCCCCCCACAGCTGGGCAAAGCTCCCTCCCACTAGACTCTTAGGACATGCTCAGCTGTCACCACCTGCAGGTAGTCCTCCTGGGCTCCTCCTGGGTTCTCCTGCTGGGGGCTGGCAGAGTCTGGCACAGAGGAGTCCTGACCAACGTCCCCAGCCAGCCCCTACATGCCCCGCGTAGGGAGAGGGCAGTAGTGCCACTGTCAGAGGGAACCAGAGAACATCACCTAGGGAATTCTGGGGGTGAGGATTCTGATCAGATATCCAGGGTGGGGATTCTGGCTAAAGTGACTTGACAGGATTTCTGCTAAAACTGGGCAATGCAAAGATAGACATGGGAGCCCCAAAGTGGAGGCCTAACTGAGATGAGGCTCAGACTAAAAGTTTGGTGTGGGAGAGAGTCTTTGTCACACCCGGCTCATGCCTCACCTCTCTGCAGTCCAGACCCCACCCCTGCCTGTTCCCTTCTGCCTGGACTTGAAGCTCTGCCCCTGTTTGGTGGACATTTTTGTCATTTCTCTCTGCACCCAGGATGGGAGGGAGCCGTCTGCTCTTCCTTTCTGCCCTCTGGCAGTCCCCTGCCTGTCCTGTCCCCAGACCCGGCACAATCACTCCCTGCCAGCCTGCCCTGCACTGCTGGGAGGGAGGCTAGGATGGACTCGGGGCCCTGGGCAGGGGGCAATTTAAACTGAGGGAGGGGCTGGGCCAGGGAGGGGCTCCCTCCAGAAGGACAATGGGCAGAATTCTTCACAATAGTGTCAAGGATCACAGAACCAGGAGGTGTGTTCCCAAAGTGATCAGGTTTTCCCCCATCAGCAATTCCCATTTCCACAGCTTAACTCTGTCACCTTGTGCTACAGACTGAACGTTTGTGTCTGCTTCCTGCTCCCCTCACTCCTCAAATTCACACATTGAAGCCTAATCCCCAACGTGATGGTATTAGGACGGGCGGACTGTGGGATGTGATTAGATCATGAGGGTGCAGCCCTCATGAAGGATATTAGTGCCCTTAGAAAAGGGACCTCCAGAGAGATCCCTCACCCTTTCCACCGTGTGAGGACTCAGTGAGAATGCTCCAGTTATGAACCAGGAAGAGGGCTCTTGATCTTGCGTCAGTGCCTTGATCTTGGACTTCCCAACCTCCAGAACTGTGAGAAATAAATGTTTAAGCCACCCAGTCTATGGTAACTTTGTTATAGCAGCCCAAATGCACTAAGACACTTTGTTACCTTGAAGCCTTGTCATTGTCCACATGGGTTACCTCAACAGCCTTTGGACAGCACCCTGCATCCCATCTGGACCCCTGCTATTCCCACCCCCCCCATCCATCTTGGTAAGTGACAACCCACCCCTACCTGATGCCATTGCTGGCTGCCTGCTGCTGTGGTGCCCCCACTGGGATGTGAGGCTGCAGCCATGGGATGGCCCCGCCCCCTCCCCAGACTTGCCCCAAGCTCCTCACCTACAGGCTCTTGCTCAGGCCAGGTCTCCCCTGCCCCACTGCATCCCAGTCTCTGGCCATCTTTCAGGTATGGCAGAAATGCCACCTGTCTCATGAAGGTGTGGGGACCTCCTCGCTGCAGCTCCCCTCAGCTCCTGGCCCATGGCTCTCACAGTTGGGACCTCAGGACTTGCCCTCCTCTGGGCATGGAGGCCCTGTGCCCCTCACTGCTCTGTCCACCCTTCACCCCCGACCAGCCCAGGTGGCAGGCGCAGGAGGAGCTCACGCTAAGGCCAGCCCTTCTCCCTGCTGCTTCCCCGCTGCCCAGCCCACCTCCACCAGCCCCCTTTCCAGAGCTCCGACTAACAGGTTAGTGCTGGCCAGGCCAAGCGACAACGTCCAGTTTGGGTCTCTGTTTTTCTTGTTCTTGCTGCTTCCTGCTCTCTCGGGCTACAGGCCCTGGTGGGCCCTGTCCCTGGGACACACTGCCAACCACCCCTCTCGTCTCTTCTTCTGGCTCAGAAGCAGCTGGTGCAGGGTGGACCAGCCCAGATACAGGCCCACTCACCCTCCCTTTCTCCCCAGGCAGCCTCATATTGGCAGAAGTCTCGAGCAGGCCTGGGTCCCTTCTTCTGATGGTCCTTGTGTTTCTGGTCCATCAGCTGTCCCTCACAGAGCCAGGCAACTGGAAGGACTGGGGCACATCTAGTTAGCCCATCATGTCCAAAAATGGCATCAAACCCCTACTCCATTTCCAGTCATCCGCAACATGGAATACTGATGCCTTGTTTTCATTTATAATTGTTTTCAAAGGGCTCTCTATCGCTGCCAGGCAGGATCGTATATCTGAGTTCTGAGAGACCCCATGGTAAATTCAGATGGCCCTAAGTGGGTCTCCCTGTGGGTGGCGCTGGGGCCTTGGCTGAGTCTGGACTCACGAGTTGGGTCACCAGGTTCTCCTGGGAACGCAGTGAGTCCTGCGGGCCTTCTCGACACTTCTCTTCCTGGTCCCACCCCTCCTAACCTCTCTCTCCCATGCCCTTTCACGCCTCAACCTGCAGCCTTCTGCCCCCATCAGGTTCTCACACGTTTCTACACACGATCCTTAGGGCCTGGTGAGCCACGGGGCCCCGCATCTCCCCCGCCCTCCCCACCAACTGGAGTAAGCACAGGGTCCAAAGCTCATCGGGTGTGCAACGCATATGGGCTGAGTGTAAACATGTGGACACACACCCAGATCAAGAATTCCCGTTGAGAATGAAGGAAAAGCAGGGATAGGGCTGCTGGCCTCGGAGGGAGTGAAGGATGCTGTTGAGAACCTGAGAACCCACAGGAAGGGGTGGCCAGAGAGGGCCAGTGGCCAGGACTTGTTGAGATTCATAAAACCCAAGCAGCGGGGTCACGTGGTGCTTTCTGGAACATCACTGCGAGATGGACTAAAGGGGGGAGGGGAGAAGGAGCTTCAAGGCTGGAACCTGGGTCTCTGCTGTCCAGGAGCCCTGTGAAGATAGGCCCTCTTGGCAGGGGTCCTGCCCCATGGTCTGTGCCTACAGGCACCTGGGGGCAGCCAGCCCTGACCCCTGGCAGCTCTGGACTTAGGTGGCTGAAAGGGTCAAGGCCAGGTGACTTCGGGTCATGAGAGGACAAGGCGTGGCCCATTTGGGACAGCCTAGCACTACCCTGAGTAGGCACAAACGTGACGTGGGGCCGGGGGGGGGGGGGGGGGGGGCAGGTCATCTGCAGAGGCTCAGCCAGCCCGAGGCCATTGGCAAGGCCCATGCATCCAGTCCAGGCCCAGTGGAGAACAGGCCTGGAAGGAACAGGGTCAGGTGGGGTCACAAGAGTGGGGAATTACATTTATTTGATTCTGAAATAAACACAGATACTAAGGACCGTATCAAGCAGCTTAGGTCTTATTCTCACAAAGCAGTGGGCGGGCTACCTGGGCACACCCGGCTCCTGTAGTCGCAGGCACGTGGGGCAGGGGAGGGGTGGAAGTTGACCTCTGACCTGGGACACACTGAACACAGTGGGCTGTGTGGTCACATCACTCAGTGTCCTGGACAGGATGAGCTTTGGGGACTCTGCCTGTCACAAGGCAGGAGGAAGGAGAGGCTCTGGGGGGTCTTGGAGAGGAGCCCCTCAGAGAGGGAAGGAAACCAGAGCGCCTAGGGTAGCAGCCTCTGCTCAGCCTCTTGAGGATGGCGGTCAGCTGAGGGCAGAGACTCCGTCAGGGACAGGGAGGGCGGGGCCTGCTGAGCGGGCAGGGTCTGGTGGGCTCCAAGCCTGTGAAAATCCGCAGAGACACAAGGGGAAGAAATCGGGTCTTAGGTTAGGGGTCAGGTGGGAACAGGCCAAGAGGACATCTGAGGAGATGCTGGGGCACAGTGGGCTCCCTGCCTGACAAGCTGGAGGGTTCTAAGGCAGGGATGAGCTGTTGGTTCTCTGTTTTACCTGCCCCCTCCCCCATTTGTTTTCTACCTGGCTCTGGGCCCCGACTCTGACTGCATCCCCTGGGCTCCCCTGCCCCCCACATTAGGAGTGGATTTGACCAGTGGGCAGCACAGGCAGGGTGGGAGAGGGGAGGACAGGGCTGGCGGAGTCTCACGTCAATCCCAGCTCCCACCTGGTGAGCCATCTCCACGGCTCCAGCCCTCTGCAGGCCCAAGAGCATCCTTCCCTGCCCCACCCCTTCAGGTCCAGGTGGCAGACTCTGGTGCCTCCATTCCTGTTGCTCCCGTTTACCTGGCCTCTGCTGCTCTTGTGAGTTACCTCACCTTCGGATCTTCTCATTGGAACCACCTGGGGTGAAGGGTGGGGGCGGGGTCCAGAGTTCCAAAGCATAGAGGACCACAGGACCAGAGGGGGGTGCCACGTAGAAGTGGGCCTACAGAAGGGTCGGGGGGATGGTGGGCATGGAGCACCTCAAAGCCGAGGCTCATCCACAGGGGCTGGTCCCTTCTCAGGTCCCTGCAAACCACAGGCTCTACATTGGCAGAACTTCTGACTTTGTCCATCTTTTAATGAGAGACCCTCAATTTTTAAGTGTTAGTTATTCATTTTAAAACATTTTTAAAACACCAGGAGCCAAACAATAAGCGTGAGGAGCTGGATTCAGCTGGAGGCCGCACAGCAGGTGCTCTGGGCTGGGGAAGGCAAGGCTTGGGACGGGGGCTGCAGGCAGGTTTGAGTCCTCAGTGGGCCTGAGCAGCTCCCCAGCCAGGTGCTGAGGTTCTGGGAAGGAGAAGCTGTTACTTCAGGTAGGTGTGACCCCTCCGCGAGCCCAGTCGGACTATGATCCTGTCTTGAGGCGCGGGGTCACTAGTGAAAATATAAGAATAATGGTACCCATGGGGTACGAGCTGGGGAAGCAGCAGGGCCCAACCTCCGTGGGTGCAAGAGCTCACCGGCAGAACCCAGCTGCGGCCCCTGGGGGGCAGAGGCGGTTAGGTTTGGGGAGGGCTGCAGGCGTCCCCTGAGTCCACCAACCTCACCTTCTCACACCTCCTCGGGCGGCCATCTGTCCTTCCTGCCTCCTGCTGGGGGAACGCTTCCCTTCCCAGAGGCAGGCGCTCCCCATGGATCACCTGTAAAGCCTCCAGATCTGAGGCCCTTATTGCATTCATCCAGCTACCCTGGCCCACCGGCCCCCTCAGTCCATGTCCTGGTCCGTTCTGGGAACCCCTCTCCCCCCGCCCATGTTTACCCAGCGTTGGCCCTGCACGAGCTGTAGACGTCCGGCCCACCTGCTCCAGTACTGCGGGCCCATCACCAGCAGGGATCGCCCCCCGCCCCTGCCCGGGTCTGAGGGCACGCGGGCCCTCATAGGGGTCATCGCCTCCCTCCACCGTCGTGGGGCCCGGGGAGGGTCCCGAGGCCCGGGTGGACCTGGCCGAGTCTGGCGCTCGGTAGCGCCCCCTGAATCATGTTTGCATGAGGAAGCCGGGAGGGTTTTGGGGAGCGGGCGGACCTCGCGGGCATCTCTAGGGGGAGGGCGGGGCCGGGGTCCCCAGAGGTGGGGTCGGGCCCTGGGGCGGCGCAGGGCGCGCCAGGGTCCCCAAGGCCCGGGACGCAGTGCACACGAGCGCGGCGACCCAGGTCCGAGGGCACCCCCGCACCAGGGACGCTTTCTTTCCCCCCACGCACGCCCCCTCAGGGACCGCGCTGGACCCCGCGTGACCGGAAGTGCCCCCCCGTTGGCACCGGCGGGGCGGAGCCCGGTGGCGGCACTTCCGGTGCCCACGCGCCGCCGCCGCGCAGCTCCGGGGCCGTCACTTTGTGTAGCGCGGGGCGCGCAGGCCCCGGCCCGGCCCCGGTGTCCGGCGGCGGCTCGGCGGCCGGCGCGCGCGGTGAGTGGGCGGCGCGGCGAGTGGGTGGCG
>NW_021703769.1:82165908-82185247 GCF_005190385.1 Monodon monoceros
GCCAGGCGCGGTAGTGGGGTCGGGGTCGCGCCGCCCCTCGACGCCGGCACGGGAGGCCGCGGGGAGGCAGCGGCGCGCAGCGGGGCGGGCCGGTGCGGGTGGGGCCTGGGTCTGGGGGGGGCCCGAGCGGCGCTCTGGCCTGGCCTTTCGCGGCCGCGCCCACGCTCGGCGCGGCCCGTGCACCCCCGCCCGGGCCTGCGCGAGGGAGGCGGGCCCCGACCCCCAGGGCCGGTCCAGGCGGGCAGCGCGGAGTAGGTGGGCTGGGAGGACACACACCCGCGACCCCTGGGAGGTGCCCGCCGCCGTCTCGGCCGGAGGTGCGGGGGTTGGGCCGCGGCCGCCCCCGGGGACACACCCATCCAGGAGGGGTTGTCACGGCCCTGACCTGGCTTCTGAGGGAGGCGGAGGTCCGATAAGCCCCCTGGAGGGATGGAGATGGCTTGGCGCCCCCGCGAGCTTGCTTAGTGACCGTGGGGGCCTTGCCTGGGTCCTCCCTCTGCAAGTGGAGGCCCCGGTGGGCTGCTGTGCTGAGTCTGCTACCGCCAGTAGGCGGGTTGGGAAACTCATTTCTGGGGCTGGATGGGGTCTGGGCTGCCCCATGTGGTCGGAGAGGTGGGAGAGGGGCCGGCCTTTGGTGGAGGACCCAGTGGGCAGGGGGAAGGGGAGGTGTGCAGGATCAGGTCCCTAGCTGTGCCTCTGTGGGGAGACTCTGGTTCTCGGTTTGGTTCAACAAGTGTTGGCAGGTTTGGGGAGCTGGCCAGCAAGGTGAGGGGCTGCCCTCGGGCAGCAGGGTTGGCCCCGTGGATACACCTGCACCGGGAGCAAACCCAGGAGAGCAGGGGAGCCCAAATCCGTGGACAAACAGTGAGAATCCTGGTAGTCAGGGAAGGAAGGTTTCTGGACGGAGATGAAAGCCTGGAAGGCCTTGAGTCACAGGTGTGGTCAGTGAGGCCACCAGACGGAAGGAAGGGGCCTAGATCTACCTGCACCCACACATTTCTTCATTTCTCTATGTAGGTTCCCTGGATATGGGACTTCAGTGGAGAGTTGCTAAAAGTTTTCTAAGTTTGCCTCTTTCTGTCTGTGTGGTCCTTCTCCCGGAGGCAGGCATCTCGTTAACTGCCCCTCCTCGCCCCCCTCGCCCCGTGCCCCATTCTAAGTTCTGCAGCACTATATCCTAGGGTGCAGCCCCGCCCCAGCCCCCATGGAAATAATGGTCTGGGATGACCTGAAGGGCTATGATCAGGTCGCTCACCTGACTTTCGGTGGCATCCTGAGGCGGATGCCGGAAGTGGGTTTCTGGTAGGCTGGCAGGCTGGAAAGAAGAAAGGAGGGTCTGGGGGTATGCGCAGCACACGTCTGTCCTGGGGAGGCAGAGGGGGCATCTGCCATCCGTGTTACTGAGGCCCGTTTCTCAGAACCATTCTGTTCTGGATGCTGGGTCAGGGCTTATGGGGCGTCTGGCTGTGCTAGGCCCCATCGCATCTGCAGGGTGACTGACCACCTCCACGACTGGAGGGTCTTTCCCTCCTCTGGTCAGCAGCAGGTGCACCTCTTGGGAGAAGGGACCTCAGGTCGTAACCTCTTCAGAGGCAGAGATTCTCCAGTGGGTTCTAGTCTGAAGGACCCTCAACAGCAGTCATCCTGTTCTGGAACATGACAGTGGGGCCAGAATACTGAGTTTTGAAAATCTCATGTTCATCACGTTGACCGCAGGCTTTAGAATCATTTTATTCTTCCTTTTTCTTCTTCTTTTTTTTTCTTTAATATTTATTTATTTATTTGGCTGCACAGGGTCTTAGCTGTGGCACACGGGATGCGGCATGTGGGATCTAGTTCGCCGACCAGGGATTGAACCCAGGCCCCCTGCACTGGGAGCGTGGAGGCTTAACCGCTGGACTGCCAGGGAAGTCCCTAGAGTCATTTCATCAATAAATATTTGAGTGTTCACTCTGTGTCTGGCACAAGGAGATTCAGAGACGAACAAAGGGAACTTCTGCCTTCTTGGAGTTGAGTGTGTATTTGGGGAGACAGGCAATAAGCACACAGTTCTGTAAGTATATTAAAATGTGGGTGCTGGGCTTCCCTGGTGGCGCAGTGGTTGAGAGTCCGCCTGCCGATGCAGGGGACACGGGTTCGTGCCCCGGTCTGGGAAGATCCCACGTGCCGCGGAGCGGCTGGGCCCGTGAGCCATGCCTGCTGAGCTTGCGCGTCCGGGGCCTGTGCTCCGCAACGGGAGAGGCCACAACAGTGAGAGACCCGCGTACCGAAGAAAAGAAAAAAAAAATATGTGGGTGCTAAGAGGGCAGAGTCCAGGGAACTGTGTGTGTCTTAGGGGCCCAGGGGGCTACCTCCAAAGGATCAGTGAAGAAGAGGGGAGGAGAGTGCCAGGGAGTGGGAATGGCATGTGCAAAGGTCCTGAGGTGCAACAAGCACGGGTCCACTTTATTCCCAAGCCTCTGGTCCTCGGATGGGGGCCTGGCCTGCGGGAGTCTGCTCTGCAAGGGGGCCAGGCAGGAGGGGCTCTGCTGGGCTTGGCATGGCATCTGGGCTCAGCCTGAATTTGCAGCCCCATTGTCCTGTGTGGCCTGACATCTCAGGCTCCTCCGGGGTTCGTGCTCTCTTCCCGGGGTTCTGGGGTCGCTGTATTTGTAGTGAGGTTGGCTTACTTTGGAAGTGGCTCTAGTCAGGTCTGAGAGACTGATGGGGCCATGCTGGCTGATGGATCTGTTCTTAGGTTTGCACTCAAAAAGGAGCCACAGAAACTGGCTCGTCAAAACCCATGACTCTTGTCTTGTCCTGGAACTTCACTGGGGCTGGTGAGGAATGCGCAGCTGGGAGGGAGGAGTGGCCCCAGGGCCCGCGGTATCCCATCGCTCTTGGGTCCACAGCCCCGGGCTCTCGTGCTGTGAGGCGGTGTGGCTGCATCTCCCAAGTGCCTGGGCTGAGCCGTCTCCGACATCGATGCGAGAGGTGGATGCTGTGAGCCACTGGGGCTTTGATGATTCAACACTTAGGATTCTCTGATCCCCAAACGTGAAGAGGTGTCACAGGGCATTTTTTTTCACCTTTGCTGGTCTAGCGATGAACCAAATTCCTGATCAGCCGTGCTTTTTCCAGATGCCCTGGATGGAGCGAGGGGTGAGGGGGGCACAGGGGTAATTGCCTGCTCAGGGCCTCTTCTCTGCCGCCTGCCACAGGGAGGAGCCTGACCTGCTGGCTTGGTAGAGTGGGCTCTCCCGGCAGGGTGGTCTTACCTTCCCCCGCCCGTCACACTGCGCTGGGGTTCCTGGCCCACCCATGCTCAGACCTCGGCTCCCACACTCCCTGCCGCCGAGTTCGTGCCCAAGTTCGTGCACGTTCAGAGGTGGGCGAGCATCTCCTCCGCCCCCATATATCAGGTGCACTGTTCCTTATGAGCTGTGTGCACCCGTTTCAGCTAAATGCAGGCTGGGCCACCCTCGGGCGTGTTGCCTGGACTTGACGCTTCCATGTTCTTGAGGATGAAAACCCGGGATTAATCCCTGGCTTACTCCAAGAAAGCATGGCAAGCTCACGCGAGGCCTGTCGTTGCCTGCAGGAAAGAGCTGAGGCCGCGTAACGGGGGCTCCCGGTGAGGGGCTCTTTGGCAGCTCTTCTGTTACAGAATCTAGGTTGTGCCACATGAGATCGTGGAAGGAGCTCCAGTCGTGCCTCAGCTCCGGTGCTGTTACTGTATCGCGGGGCAAACCAACCCCACCTCCGTCAGCGGGCTGCGTGCCGGGCGGCTGGTCACCGTCGCCTGTCTGTGTTGCAGGCCGAGCTGAGGCTCCCTTCCAGAGACGATGGCGGCCCTTCACACGACTCCAGACTCCCCAGCCGCCCAGCGGGAGAGGGCGGAGGATGGGTCGGAATGTGATCCTGATCAGGAGGAAGAAGAGGAGGAAGAAAAGGGGGAAGAGGAGGGGGAGCTGGCGAAGGAGGAGGTGATGGTGGTGGAGGCCGAGGACGCCGAGGCCGTGGCGGAGGTGGCAGAGGAGCTGGAGGCGGACGGGGTGCAGGCAGGGCCGGGGCGGCAGGCGGAGGCGGAGGCGGAGGACGCCGACGCGGAGGCGGTGGTGGCAGAAGAGAGGAGTCCGGCATCGGGGACCCAGGAGCGCCTTAGCTGTGGTGGGGATGCTGAGTCCCCAGGTCTTCAGGAAAAGGGTAAGAAAAAGGAGCTAGTCTTCGGGGAGGAAGTGAGGGGGGGCTTGGGTGGGCAGGCCGGGAAGAGCTCTTTGACCTGACGGCGTGCAGCTGGAGTGGCAGGGCCCAGGGTTTTTTCTTTTTTAAAAAATTCTATTTATTTCATTGATTTATTTTTGGCTGCATTGGGTCTTCGTTGCTGCGCGCGGGCTTTCTCTAGTTGTGGCGAGCAGGGGCTGCTCTTTGTAGCGGTGCGCGGGCTTCTCATTGCTGTGGCTTCTCTTGTTGCAGAGCACAGGCTCTAGGCACGTGAGCTTTAGTAGTTGGGGCACACAGGCTCAGTAGTTGTGGCA
The DNA here is from genome assembly GCF_005190385.1 of Monodon monoceros. Lineage (NCBI taxonomy): Eukaryota > Metazoa > Chordata > Mammalia > Artiodactyla > Monodontidae > Monodon > Monodon monoceros. The sequence continues at coordinate 82,170,426 of NW_021703769.1, forward strand.
CGCGGGCTTAGTTGCTCCACGGCATGTGGGCTTCCCAGACCAGGGCTCGAACCCATGTCCCCTGCATTGGCAGGCGGATTCTTAACCACTGCGCCACCAGGGAAGCCCAGGGCCCAGGTTTTGAAAAGGGGGTGTGGCCAGGAGCTGCTGACCCTGGTAGCTGGATGGACAGACATCGGCCAGGGCAGTGAGGCTTGATGCTAAAGGCTGGACCCCAAGAGGTCTCTCCCCACAGCCCTGCAGGCGTCCCGGGCTCCAGCCATGTCGAGGGGTGAGGACCTGGAGCAGGACGAGGACGAGGATGAGGACGAGGACGAGGACAGTTCCCTGGCATCTGGGTCTCAGGTGAGCTGCCCCTTTATTTGGGGCTCAGTTGACCAGGCTGGGTTTCCCCAGGGAGGTTGGCACCCGCTGTCCTGGAGACCTGCCCTGTTGGCAGGGCAGTGGCGCTGTGGTCCTCAGGCTGAGCGCAGGCTGTGGGCCAGGACGGGGCTGCAGGAAGCAGCTGGGAGTCTCCAGCCCCAAACCTGTGGAATATGGTTCCGCTCTCCTGGGGCCCGACCCTCCCCAGGCCATTGGAATGTCCTGACCATGTTGCCCACCACCAACTCTCCTGCAGCCTGCACAGTTGCGTCAGCCCTGGCTCTCCCCCGGGGTCAAGCTGTGCCCTTACCTGGAGTGCCTGCCACCTGTCCAGGCTCTGGTTTCCTATTGAGCCCGGTTAGATTGGGCGCCAGTGCCCACACTCAGTTGGTGCCACTTGTCCACCAAGGCATGGGCCCTCACACCACTGATGTGGCCACTGGCTTGAGGCAGACAGTGAAGTAGCAGGGGGCGAGGTGCCCGTGCAGCACATACATGGGGTCTTGGGCTTCATTGTCTCTGCACTTCAGTGTGAGTCCAGGCTCTGCCCCATCTGAGCCGAGCGCTCTCCCTCTCTGAGCCTGAGCCCCTGGTCTCTGGATGGGAATGGGGTTCTTGCCTCCCGGGGCTGTGACAGGCCTGCAAGCCCCTCGTTCCGTCAGGTGTTTGTAGACTTGCAGCTGCTGGGCTGTGTCCCCGTGACCTACACATTGCAGGGTCAGCTCAGTGTCCACTGAAGTGACCTCCTGTCCTCTCTTCGTGGGACGCCCCTGCCTCTCGCTGGGGCAGTGTAGGGCAGCGGCCAGGGTTCTTTGTTTTCCAGGGGCTGGTGACCTTTGAAGACGTGGCTGTGTACTTCTCCCTGGAGGAGTGGGAGAGGCTGGATGCAGACCAGCGGGAGCTCTACAAGGAAGTCATGCAGGAAAACTATGGGATTCTGGTGTCCTTGGGTGAGCAGAGCCTTTTGTCCCCAAGAGGCATCCTGGCGTGATGGCTGCCAGCGCTTAGCTGTCTGAGAGGGTGGTTTCTGGAGCCCCGGGGTCTTGGTGAAGGAGCTGCTGGAGCCAGCCCGCCTCCCAGTGAAGCCCTAGGGACCAGCCTGGCTTCTGGGCTGGGGCGTGTCTTGGGGGGTGCCCACTATGGCCCAGCAGCGCCATGACCCAGGTGGACGTGTTCTGGGGAGCTGCAGTGCTGCCCTGGTCTCTGTGCTGTACACTCGCCAGAGGCCTCAAGGGGTGAGGAGTCAGGTGACGGAGGAGAAGGGCGGGCACCCTGCAGATGGCAGTGTGTGGAGGGGGCTGGACAGGGGAGCTGGGGGTCAGGGCAGGGCTCCAGAGAGAAGGGAGTGTGGGATCTCCCAGCGGAGGTGGGGAGGTGGGAAGGCTGGTCCTGGAAAGGCCTGAGAGAGGAGCCAGTGGTGGCAGTGCTGTGTGGGTGAGGGCGGGGCCTGCAGGCGGGGCCCTGCAGCTGCGGCCTGTTTTTTCCGGGGCAGGATACCCAATCCCCAAGCCAGATCTGATCTTCCGGCTGGAGCAAGGAGAGGAGCCTTGGGTCCCGGATAGCCCCCGTCCCGAGGAGGGAGACATCGTCACCGGTGTCTACACAGGTGAGTGTGACACGGGGTCTCGCGGGTTTCACCGACTTCGGCCTGTGCCTTCGCTCTCCACTGCGGCCCCAGGGAGCCGCCCTGGAGCTGCTGCTCTGCACTCTGGGGGGCCTCTGTGGGGACACAGTGGCACTGGGGGCCTTCGTGGATTGCCCCCTCCTGGTTCTGGTCTGCAGAGGCCCAAAGGCTGGGGAGTCTTTAGAGAACCTAGAGGTTCCTGTTGCGAATCTTTAACAACGATGCCCTGTCCCTGCCTTGAGCCTCTGATTGTTTTTGTGTGTGTGAGGGTCAGTTGTCACGTTACCAGCTCAGAGGGGCCAGGTGAGGAACAGACCGTTGCCTGAAGTGCTGGAGCTGGCCTTCCGGCTCCCAGGATTGAACGGCTTCCCTGCCCATTTGGCCGTCTCCTCTCCCTGGGAGGAGCCCTGGACCTTCCAGAGAGGAGATTTTGCAGAGAGACATACAGGAAGCGTTCAGGGTGTCGGATTTCTCTGAGACCTTGGACCTGGCTCTGGCCCTGTTCCTCCAACTTTCTGGGCCTCAGTTTTATTCATCTGGATAATAAAGAGTTGAACAAAACCCCCAGTTTCCCACCCGAGGCCGTCGGCCCACTGGTTCTGTGGAGGTGCTCCGTGGAGGTTGGTGAGCTGTTCCCCGTGTGTCAGGTTCAGCGGAGGCCCTTGCACAGTGTGTGTGTTTGGCTTTGGTCTCGGGTGATACCAGCCTAGTGCGGGGCTCTGATGTCTCATGCCACTCACGTGCTTGGGTAGACTGGGAGCAGCTTGTAGAGGTTTTAAAATAAAATACAGAAAAACATAGACAGTGCTGTGCCTACACGTGTACTTTTCAGAGTATTTCCCTGTATACTTTATATCCTCGTAACAGCTCTGTGAAGTAGCAGCGGAGGGATTATTGGTCTCATTTTACAGTCAAGGAAATTGACTTTTGAAGTAGTGATTAAGTCACTTGCCTACAGTGGGTTCAGGCCTCGGGCCTTACTGTGCACTGTGTTTCGGGGTGGCCTTCCTGCCCTAGGTCTCCACATTCTCTGGGACCCTCTTGGAATGTCTCCCAGCCTTCAGAATCAGGAGGGCTCTGGCTGGCAAAAAATGTTGCTGCTGCCTCCAGGCTGAGACTGGAATGTAGGTGATGTTTGTCGGAGGGTCTAATGGGAGGTGTGCCCTGTTTCTGGGCACAGATCTGAAAAGCCACCTGGAGAGGAAGGGGCTGTAAGGCCTCCACTGGCCAGTCTCTCCACACGTGGTCTGGATGTGCCCCTGTTCTCCATGCTTCTTGGAGGGTCCTGGGGTGGATCCTTTTGCAGGCTCGAGCCTGGGTGGTCCCCACAATGTGCTCTGTGAACCTAGCTGGGGTTTGGCAGCTCGCAGAAGGGGCAGGCTCGCTGGGCCAGCGCCTCCGCCTTCCCCTGTGGGCCGAGGTGGGTGCAGGATGCAGGCACAGTCTTCCACGCGTCACCTGCCTCCCGGGAGGGGCTGTGGTAGCGAAGGCTGGGGTCAGCTCGGGCTCAGCGAATCCATCTGAGGTCCCCCCTCTTAACTGTCACTGTAGCCTGTCTGCCAAGCGCTTCCCTCCCCTTTTCCCCCTGCGCTCATTTCTGTGCAGCTGAGCCCATTGACAGTTGCGAATTGCTGGGTCTGGGCAGGACAGCCGGTTCTGAGCCTGGCAGAGTTTCTGTATTTCTAGATCATAGTCTTGCAAAACACAAGTATATTCATCTCTTGTGCTTCTTAACAAGTTGGGCCACACATAAGGTTTGGACTCTGGCCAAACGCGCCCACTCAGGTGCCCCGGTGCCTCTGAGTGCTGAATTAAAGCCTCCTTGCTCTGACTCCCCTCGACCACCACCTCCCACTCCCTGGTCCTCACCCATCACTGCCACCTCTCTCCTCACCCGGCTGAGATAGTACGCTCGCCCATTCCTTACAGATGCCCGGTGTGGTCGCCTGGCAGATCCCTGTCCGTGGCTGAACCCCATTTCCTGCGGCCGAGCATGTCCTCGTCCCCTTGGCCTGGTGGCTCTGGCCTTATTTCCTCGTCGCATTAGCTTTTCTGCTCTGCAGGGTGGACCCCACGTGCCCCTGGTCCCTCTGCTGCCCCTGGCTGCTTCCCCACCTGCCACTGCATGTCCTCTTCTCTCCTCTCTCCAGGTGACCCCAGCTGGGGCTAGGGCCTTAAGTGCTGCCCACCTGCCCATTCTCAGCCTCTCTCTCCAGCTCTGACCTTGTCTGTCCCACCACCTGCTTGATGTCTCCACTTGGGTGTCTGAGGGCATCTCAGAGTGAGCTAAACCTGAAGTGGCACCACGTCACCTACCCCGGGCCCCTCCTGCAGCGTCCCTGGCACGTGGTGGGCCTGGCTGGGGCCCAGGTGGTCCTCGTCCCTCTGCCTTCCTCACCCCACCCCTGGCGCAGGCATGAGGTTGTCAGGCATGTGGCCACGGGCGTCCCTGAGCTGCTGGCTGCCCCCCACCCCTGGTCTTCCCCGGGCACTCGGCACAGTATCTGGGATCCTCTGCACCCTGCACACACCCATAGCTCTTCAGGCTCAACTCCACCGACAGCCTTTCTCTTCAAGCTCTCACCTGCCTCGGGGCTTTGTACCTGCTGTTTTCTCTGCCTGGAGTGACCTTCGTGTGGCTGGCTCAGTGTGTAGGTCCCACTTGGGTTGTGTGTGTCCTCTGACCGCCTTGATGTCGGGAACCCCCCATGTCACTCCAGGACGTTCCCTGCACCCGCAGCCCTCGGCGAGGTCTGGGATGGCCGTGCCCAGGTGCCTGCCTCCTCGTTTGCTCCAGCGGACTCTGTGAGCGCGCGCTGTGTTTTGTTCGCACCTGTGCCGTCTCCACAGTGCTCGGCTGATGACCCCGCTCCCTGACTGCTGTTCCTGCCCCTCGTGTGAAAGCGAAAGATAGAGCGGTACGATAGGCAGGATGGAACCGGCTTAAACGTTACGCAGGAAAGGAGAGAGAGAAAGTGTAAAAGCAGTCAGGTGAAGCACACCGAAACGAGAGAATCTGATGGCTGGTGAGCGCGATCAGCGGTTCTGGAGAGGCGCTCAGGGGAGGACCCCCTCCTGGAAGATGTGTCAGCCTGAGGACCCTGCAGCGGGGAGGATAGATCCATCGCAGAAGCCCAGCCCTGCCGGGAGCCACCACCTCCCTGGCGACCGGACTCCTGCTCAGAGGGAAGGAGGAGCTACTGATGGCAGCCGGACGGGGAGGAAGGAGCCCGCCTGCAGCTTTGGCCAGCCCCTTGTCCACGTCCTGCCTTTGTGCCTGGGGGCAGGGCTCTCCCCGAGCCGACCCTGAGTCTCGGTCTGGCCGGAGGGTCAGGAGCAGGTGCTGACCTCACACACACGACTGCCTCCTGGGCCCTGTGCCGTGGCTGGGTCCCTCGGGGAGGGGTTAGTCAGAGCAGACCTGCAGCTGACTCACCGTGAGGCCAGGCCTGGGGACAGGTCTCGGAGACGGGACAGGACAGGGGCAGAGGGTGCTTGGGGTGGGAGTCATAGAAACCTTCGGCTTGGTTTTCGGGGCAGAGCAAGTGTCAGGCCACCTCGCAGCAGCTCAGGGAGCAGGTGCGCCAGGCAGGTGGCTGCGGGGCCTCCTCCCCGAGGCCGTTTATTCGTGCCTGAATAAGGCACTTACCGGGGGCGCCTTGGGTGTCTGCTCACAAGGCCACTGGTCGGCCCCCGCGAGTGCCATCAGGCTCCGGGCGTGGGCCCTGGCCAGCTAATCCTCACCCGGTGTCAGAGTCCTTAGGAGCGGACGCCTCAGGGAGATGAAGGGCCAGCTTCCCTTCCCCGGGGTCCACTTGTCCACTCTCCCCCTGTGGCTTCTGGAAGAGGCAGCTGTGTTTGACCTTCTGGGCCACGCTTGGGAAAGTCCCACTCGCCCCCCCCCACCCCCGTCAGAGCATCTCCTCTGCCTCGGCCCGTCTCACGAGTAGACCTGACGGGTCCTCACTTGGATCCAGAATAGGCTTGCATCTGGGGCGCTGGCAAAGCCCCAGGGAACCCTGTCCCCACTGCAGCCGGGGGTAACGCCGACAATGGACACCCCCGCCGGGCCCGGACCTCCAGACCCTGGGCCACTTTGGCGGCAGACGAAGAGAACAGAGCCTGGCTTGGAGGCAGGCTGCTGTCCCCGAGTCCCCTCTGGTGGCCCTGCTACTTCCCAGAGATCTTGTCTCGGGGTGCAGCCAGGGAACTGGATGCCCTTCTTGTCCTTTACTCGGTGTCAGTGGTGGCCTCTACCAACTTGCCTTATGTTTAATATTTTCTCATTTTTGGATAAGTGGCCATGCCAGCTCCAGAGCCAGTGATGAGGTCAGGTCCCCTCCTAGGATCAGCCCCCTCTGCAGAGCGCAGCACTGTTTGATGTTTGGGGTGGGGGCAGGGCAAAGGATCACCTCCCCAAGTGGGGGGCTTTGCTACTCTCAGACCCCAAGGAAGAGGTGTTGTGGATGAGTCGTTGGGACCTAGCCTGTCCCCCAGCTCTGAGTAGGTGAGGCTGCTAGCTGGCGGGCCCTCGTTTGGCCTGGGTGTCCACTTCTATCCAGCAAGTGCCACTGACCCTTGGCTGGGTCCTGGGGTACATTCCTACCACGAAGACATTGTACTTGTTCCCCAACTTGAACCCCCTGCCTTAGGGACTCCAACTAAAACTCCTCCAGACACTCACCAGAGTCTTAGGGAAAAGCCTTTTTGAGACTCACTGGAAGAATTTCCAGCTAATCTGACCATGGGCCCACACTGCCCGTCCCTGCACCAGCTCCCCTCAGGGGTGCTCCAGCCTTCACAGTGAGGAGCTGGGCCTCTTCCGTGCTGCTCAGCCACTTCTCATCCCTCACTCACCGTGGGTGGCAGTTGGAGATGAACTCAGCTTAGTAACAGGAAACCACTGTCCTTTATTTAAAGCTTATTCTTACTATAATCGTATATTATTACTAACTACAGAAAACTTAGAAAGTATTGCAAAGCATGAAGAACTAAAATAACCCGTTGTGTCCCTTTATACATGTTTCCTTCAGAGAAGAAATCACGTCCGTGCACTTCGGTGTCTGGCTTTATGTCACTCAGCACTGTGCTGTTTTCCCACGTGATTTATCACATGTTTGGGATGCTATATAGAACACAGGACCAGGGCCAGGTCAGGATGGGCATCCCTCCTGGGCCCCGACCCCTCCTCGGGGACAGGACTCAGTGACGAAGGCCCACCCGGTCAGGTGATGGCCGACACCAGCCACAGCCTTGGCAGGGGACCCGGGAGTGGTGGGAAAGGGGATTCCTACCTCTGTGGGGGAGCTTGAACCTTCCTGGTACTGGGATCGTGAGGTGGACTACACTGTACGTGGCCACGGTAGACACACACGGGGCAAGGTGTACCAGAGGAAGTTGGCATGCAGGTTCTCTGGAACACCTGGGCTGCCGTGGACGAGGCCTTTTTCTTTGTTGTGTGACTTAGTGCCTGCTTTGTAAATATCAGATTGGCCAAAAAGTTCGTTCGGGTTTTTCATAACACCCTACGGAAAAACACGAATGAACTTTTTGGCCAGCCCAATACTAGTTCCCTCCTGGGTGCATCATGATGGCAGGCACATCACTCTTTTATAAACCGAATCCCTATCCTTACTCTGCACTGAAGGGAGCGGTCAGGGCGCTGCTTGGTGGAGGAGGGATGGAATTGCAGGACCCCAAGGCGGGTCCTTAGCCTTCTGTGATGGGAAGATGTTTGCAGCTCACCCAGTCTTAGTCAATTTGGGACCGTTTCCCAAGTGCACAACCGCTCAGAAAGCCAAGCTTCAGAGAGGCTCAGTGGGGAGGCTGGGCTGTGCCTGCACAGTTGCTGGAGCCTTCTAGGGTGAGTGCAGAGAGCTGGGGCCTACAGGCCCCTCTAGGTCTCCTTGGCCCAGGGCAGCCTTTCCTGGCTGTGCTCTGGGGCTGGGAGGGAGAGCCCTGGATGCTGGCCAGCCTGAGACTGGTGGAGAGATCCAGAGGAGGGATGCTAAGCAAAGCTTAGGTGTTACAAAGGCAGGTCCTCAGTGGCCGTGCTGGTGCTGGAGTCTTGGCTGCCTTGGGCCAAGCAGGTGGGGGGTGGGGGGGGGGGGTGGAGTTCTCCAGGAGACAAGGGGCTTTGGGGAGAACAGACCTGGCGTCTCCGTCTATTTTTCTGGGCCCTGGACCCCTGTTTTGGGCTTAACACCTGGTCTCACAGGAACCCACAGGCAAGGTCACCCAATTCGTAGGTGTCCCTATTCTCAGCAGGGTGGCGAGCCCTGAAGAGAGCTGGAGGTCTGGAAAAGGGATTAGTTGAGGCCATTTGAGGAGAGTCCACGAGGTGAGGGAACCCCAGCCTTCCTAGGAGGGACACCCGCGTGTCCATTTCTCCTGTCTGCACAGTTCCTCCTAACTCAGGGAAGAGGCGTGCACCATCTCTCACTCCCATGGAACAGAGGCGCCCTGACCCCGGGCTCCGGGCTCCGAGCTCCGAGAGCCTGGGGTCCCGCAGAAATCGCTCCTTACAGGAGCAGGAGTCCGTAAGCGGCTTCTGTCACGGCCTCTTCTCACCTCTCTCTCCTGGCCTTCCCTTGTCGCCTTCAGGGGCCTGGTTCTGGACCGACGACATAGAGGACCATGAGGAGGACGACGACGAGGACTTCCTGGCAGAGGTGGCCGAGGAGGAGAACGAGCCCCCAGGGCTGTGGTCCGCGGCCTACGGCGTGGGGGACGTGCCTGGGACCTGGGGCCCCGACGACTCGGATTCGGCGCAGACTCCAGAGGGGTGGGGTCTTGACCCCGGCGGCCTTGGGGTCCTGGCCGAGGGGTCCGAGGCGAAACCCTTTCTGCAGGGCCGGGAGCCGGGCGCGAGCCTGCTGGCGCCCTGGGCGTTCCCGGCCGCGGTGGCCGCTCCAGCCGGGCGGCCGGAGACGACGTGTGACGTGTGCGGTAAAGTGTTCCCGCACCGGTCCCGGCTGGCCAAGCACCAGCGCTACCACGCGGCCGTCAAGCCCTTCGGCTGCGATGAGTGCGGCAAGGGCTTCGTGTACCGCTCGCACCTGGCCATCCATCAGCGCACCCACACCGGCGAGAAGCCCTTCCCGTGTCCGGACTGCGGCAAGCGCTTCGTGTACAAGTCGCACCTGGTCACGCACCGGCGCATCCACACGGGCGAGCGGCCCTACCGCTGCGCCTTCTGCGGCGCGGGCTTCGGGCGCCGCTCCTACCTGGTCACGCACCAGCGCACGCACACCGGAGAACGGCCCTACCCCTGCCCGCACTGCGGCCGCAGCTTCAGCCAGAGCTCGGCGCTCGCGCGGCACCAGGCCGTGCACACGGCCGACCGGCCTCACTGCTGCCCCGACTGCGGCCAGGCCTTCCGCCTCCGCGCCGACTTCCAGCGCCATCGACGGGGCGGCGGCTGCGCGGAGCCCAGCGGCGACGGCCCTCGGCGCGAGCCCTGTGAGACGGGGCCCTCGGCGGGGCCCGAGGAGGCCGAAGCCGGGCCTGAGGGGCCTGAGGTCGACGAAGCAGACGGAGAGGCCGAGGGAGAGGCCGAGGCGAGAGAGGCGGCGATGGAGGCGCCCACCCCCGGGAGAAAGGATGACCCCGAGCCGGACAGGCGGTTTCTGGGGCTGGGCAACGGCCTGGGGGAGGGCGAAGGCCCTTCCTCGCACCCGCTTGGCTTCCACTTCCCCGTGCACCCCAAGTCTTGGCTTCACCCGGATGGCTTTCCGATCCTGGGCCTCCCGGACTTCGCGGAGCGGCTGTCGACCGACGGGCGCCCCCTGCCCGGACCCCTGGGGGGCCGGCTCTCCCTGGTAGAAGGCGCGGGGCTGGCCTGCGACCCTTTCGGCGGCGGTGCTGGGCCTGGGGGCGGCGGCGGCCTGCGTGCGTTCGGGCCTGCAGTCGGGGGGCTGCTGGCGGAGCCTGCGCCTGCCGCGCTGGCCGAGGAGGAGAGCCCGTGGATATGTTCCGACTGCGGCAAAACGTTCGGGCGCCGCGCGGCGCTGGCGAAGCACCAGCGCTACCACGCGGGCGAGCGGCCGCACCGCTGCGCCGACTGCGGCAAGAGCTTCGTGTACGGCTCGCACCTGGCGCGCCACCGCCGCACGCACACGGGCGAGCGGCCCTTCCCGTGCCCCGAGTGCGGTGCGCGCTTCGCCCGCGGCTCGCACCTGGCGGCGCACGTGCGTGGCCACACGGGCGAGAAGCCCTTTGTGTGCGGCGTGTGCGGCGCGGGCTTCAGCCGGCGCGCGCACCTGACGGCGCACGGGCGCGCGCACACGGGCGAGCGGCCCTACGCGTGCGGCGAGTGCGGCCGCCGCTTCGGGCAGAGCGCGGCGCTGACGCGACACCAGTGGGCGCACGCCGAGGAGAAGCCACACCGCTGTCCCGACTGCGGCAAGGGCTTCGGCCACAGCTCGGACTTCAAGCGGCACCGCCGCACGCACACGGGCGAGAAGCCCTTCCGCTGCACCGACTGCGGCCGCGGCTTCGCGCAGCGCTCCAACCTGGCCAAGCACCGGCGCGGCCACACGGGCGAACGGCCCTTCCCGTGCCCCGAGTGCGGCAAGCGGTTTTCGCAGCGCTCGGTGCTCGTGACACACCAGCGCACGCACACGGGCGAGCGGCCCTACGCCTGCGCCAACTGCGGCCGCCGCTTCTCGCAGAGCTCGCACCTGCTCACCCACATGAAGACGCACCGCGGCACGGCGGGCGCGCCTGGCCAGACGCCGGCCGCCCCTGCGCCCAAGGCCGAGGCACCCGCTAAGGGGCCGCCGAGCGCGGGCGCAGGGACCGGGTCCGGGGAGCGCGGCAGCACCCTGCTGGAGTTCGCAGGCGGAACGAGCTTCGGCTCCGAGCCGACGGCCGCTTTCGCGGGGCCCTCGGGCGCCTACGAGGAGAGCATCATGTGAGGGCCCCAGGCCGACGGAGGCGCAGCCCGCTAGGCCACCGGCACCTTGCGGCTCGAGCGCCGGCCGCTGCGCGCCGGCCCCTTGCTCTTCTGGCCTCAGGGAGCTGAGGGTCCTAGTCCTGGTGCGGTGCCTTCCCCTCAGCCCTGGTGCACCGCCCCCCGGCCTCGGGCTTCCCTCCTGTCCGGCCCCAGAGAACCGGCCGCCGAGCTCAGATGGCCGTACGGGGGGCGCAGGGGGAGAGAGGAGAGCTGCGCGCGGAGCAGATGGGGAAAGGGGGCGGCCACCCCGGCAAGAGACTGCGACATCACTGGATCGATGCGGTGAGGCCAAGCGGTAGGGATGGCAGGCGAGGTGTTATTTATTTTACTCGGATTCCGATATGGGTGGCCCGGGGGACAGGTGGCTTGTGAGTTAGTAACTGGGTTTTACAGCGAGGGAGGGGAAGCCCTTGCATCAAGGGAGGGTGGGGTGGTCGAGGGCAGAGCGTATGGCTACTCCAGGGGGTTTGGCTGATGACTTCCTCCAGTTCCTCAGCGGGAGACTTGAGGGGCCTTCCGGGCATTCGAGTATGTCCAGAAAGTTTTGAGGACGGTGTGCGTGGCGAGGGGAAGCCTCGTGGGTTTTCAAAGGACGGTGTTCCTCCCTAATCCGGGGTCGGGGGTGAAGTGGAGATGCACCTGGGAAAGCTTTTATTCTGTCGACTGTGGATATTTATTTCCATGGCTTTTGTGGCCCCAGGCAGATGGGTTGCAGGTGTTCGCAGGTTCCCCAGGGAGTTTGAAGCCTTATTCCCCAGAGTCGCTTGCTGTCTTCACCCCACTTGAGCACCGAGAGCAGCCCGGCCGTGTGGGTGTTAATTTCAGCCTCCCCTCTGAGTCCTTTGGTACTCTTGCCTGGGAACGCTGGAGGCGGCATACTCGGAGATCCTCTGGGAGCCCAGCAGCCAGGGACCCCAGCCGTTGGCTCCCCGGCTGCCACCTCTCCCTGAGTGGGTGGACACACGGGGCCCTGCTCTTGTGAGCCTGCCGCTCATTTAGATTTAATAGACAAGTGTGAAGTGACAGAGGTTGGTAGTAGGGTTGTTTCTTACCTCCCAGGATTAGGGCCTTATGAGCGCCTCGGGTCCGTTTAACTCTGCTTCTGTCATTGTTCTACACTAGGAGCAAGTGGTGTTTCTGGTTAGGTTCCCATCTCACAGAGAGGGCAGTGAGTGGAGGCACCGTGGGCTGGGCTGTCTACACGACGGTGGTACACCTCTGGGGGTTCGGACCTGAGCCCGTGGCTCAGTGACTGACCAACTGTCCAGCTATGCAAGGCCTGCAGCCAGCCAGCGCCGCACCTTCCGGGCTGGGCTCTTTCGAGCCACCGGGTCACCTGCAAGACATCCGCCCCCTTTAATGCTTTTGGGGGCCAGTGTGAATGGGGCCAGAAAACTGAAATTTTGAAGCAGCCGCATTCCCTTTTAGACCTAGTTCCTTCTGTTTTAGCATAGACATGGCCCTGGGGCCTGAGAGCCAGCACCCGGGCGCTAGAGGCCGGGGCGGGCGGGAAGGGGCCCTGGACGGTGGTGGTAAGAATGGGCCTGGCTGGGTGAGGGCGGGGGTGGGCGGGGTGCTGAGGAGGACAGGGGTTCCCGCAGAGGCGCCGGCAGCGCTGGGCGGTGCCGCCTGTCCCTGGGCGCTCTCTCCCAGCTGCGAGAAGGAGCCTCAGGAAGGGCCCAGGGCAAGCTGCGCCAGCCCCGTGGGACCGAGGGCCGGTCTGCGCCCGTCCCGCCTGGCACAGCCCTGAGTTACCCACCTTCGGTGCCCCTCCTGAGCCCAAGCTGCCCCGCAGCTGTCAGCAGGAGGACCTAGCTTTAATAAAGAGTGGACAAACGAGCTTTGTGATTGGATTCCGTGTTGTTGCCGCTCCTCAGGGACCTCAGGGAGGCCCTGCAAGGCGTCAGGCCCACCTTGTTCCTGCAAACGATCTTTAGAAGTTTCTCTTCTTAGAAACTAGAATTGGCCTGTGAGGAGTCAACCCAAGAGAGCTTTGGCCCCTGCCACCTGTGTCCACTGTGTCTTCCCAGGAGTCCCCAGTGGGCGCGCACACTGCCACCTGCTTCTTGTAATATGCACACCTATATCAGGACATTGACGTGTGGAGGATTGTTTTAGCCAGGTCCCCTTCCTGGTGGTCCAGACCCCTGTTCTGAGGCCCCAAAGCCACATGGGTTTATCCAGGCTCACCTGCTCTGTGCCAGGGCAGAGCACCCACCCCCCCGCCCCCCGGGGCCCCAGACACCTTCCTTTGAACTGAATTATTGAATTCTCACCACATGGTGTCCCCACGACCAGATCTGACCCTCCCATCCTTTCCCCACAGATTTGAAAAATATGAACTATGAAGTAAATTCTCTTTTCACGTGTGATTTGGAGGCATCAGAACAGAAGCCAGTATTTCAGTGGTAGATGGGCATTAAGACCTAGTTTAAAATGGATGGCCTTGAGGATCTTAAAGTCTATTCAGAAAACTTAAGTTATTCCCTGATAGAGCTTACAGTTATCCAGCCAGATACTTCATTTTAGAGGGGAAATAATGCAATTCTGATGGTCATAGAAAAAAAGTAGACAGCCTCCCTGGTTTTGAGAGGATTTCCAAATTTCTGGAGTCCTGATTAATTCCACAGATGTCAGTCTAGCATCTCCCGTCATTGCCAAGGAGGAAAGGAAGCCCCCAGGGCCCCTTGAGATGTGACCCCTGAAAGCTGGTGCTTTGAGAGTCATGAGGCCCTGAACGCCTTCTGGTCTCCACTTAACCTTTATTGCTTGAATTTCCCCATCCTCCCTTTCTCCTGACCCTTTCACGTAATCTCTTCAAACACCTCCTTCTAACTTTTTTCTTTTCCTAATTGGCTACATATGGAATAAAGTATTTTGAATTTTTTGGTTATATTTATTAAATAAAGCTTTATGATCCTTGTTCATTATTTAATTTTTTGCTGATTATAAAATTCACGCTAGTTGTAAAAATTCCAACAGTGCAAAAATGTGTTAAGTACACACTTTTCATTTCCTAAAGAGTCACACTACATCCAGCCATCAGGTACCATGGTTGCTCCAGGAGGTGTGGGAGCACATTTCTATGTACGTGGAAATGTTGTAAAACTAGGGCCATGCTTTACATGCTCTCTTACAACTTTTATCATTTAACCATGTGACATTCTTTCTTACCTGACAGAGCTATCTCACTCATTTTAACTGCTCCATCATAGTATTTTCATTTTGTGACTATACCGTCATCTATGTAACTTCTCCATAAATGGCTATTTGGTTGTTTCCAACTTCTCACTGTTGCAAACAGTGCTTCAACATAGATTCTTGTACATATAGCTGTGCAGTTATGTAGATTTTTAATGTACCTGTTTATATGAGGTAAAGTCCTAGAAGTGCTGTTGCTGGGTCAAAGGGCATGCATATTTAAATTGGGAGATATAGCTAAATTGCCACCGAGTACGGCTAACTCCAGCCTGTCACTGTACGTTCCCAGCGCAGTGAGAGAGTGCTAGCGGTCCGTGGCCACCTCAACACGGCACGTCAGCATTCAGTTTAGTCTTGGTTCTTCATTTTACAGAGAAGTGAATGGCTTGCATCCCTCTATTTCTTCTTTCTTTCTCTCTTTCTTCCTCCCTTCCTCCCTCCCTCCCTCTCTCCCTCCCTCCCTCTCTCTCTCCCTCTCTTTCTTTCCTTCCTTCCTTCTTTCCTTCTTTCTTTCCTTCTTTCTTTCCTTCTTTCTTTCTTTCTTTCTTTCTTTCTTTCTTTCCTTCCCTCCTTCCTTCCTTCCTTCCTTCCTTCCTTCTTTCTTTCTTTCTTTCTTTCTTTCTTTCTTTCTTTCTTTCTTTCTTTCTTTCTTTCTTTCTTTCTTTCTTTCTTTCTCCT
>NW_021703769.1:82185647-82235122 GCF_005190385.1 Monodon monoceros
CCTCCCCTCCCCTCCCCTTTCTTCTTTCTTCCTTCTCCCAGCACATGCAGCATGCGGATCCCAGCCCCCTGACCGGGGAGCTAACCCGTGCCCTTGCAGTGAAAGCTCGGAGTCCCAACCATTGGGCCGCCAGGGAAGTCCCTCTATTTATTTTTAACATATAAATAGGTTTTTTTTTTTTTTAAACCCGTGGCCTTTGCTAAGGTGTTTCTGTGGCTGTGGATAGAAGGTATTCCCACCCAGACCAGGTTGGCCTCTCTCAGATTACAGCTCCTTCACTGTTTGTGTGTGACCTGTGCTTTCTGCTGCAGCCCCTCCCACAGTTCCAAAGAGCCAATAGGAGGTCCCCTTTCTTTCTGTCCATTCGTTCAGCAGAATCCCTGAGCAGAGCACCCTACTGTGGGCATGTTCAGTGGCCTCCGTCCTCAAGCCCATTAAAACATTCTAATCCCCCAACTCAGTGCTTTGAAAACTGGCTTGTAATCCACAGTGAGAAAAACATTTTACATAGTTGTGACCTAGTGCATGTGCGCATGCAAACACACACACAAACACACACACTTTCATGAACCAGTACTTAACCCTTACTGCATTTTTTATCCCACCATATTTAATCTATTTCATTAAAAAAAAAAAGAAAAAAGCTCAACCCATGATGAGTCATGACCTGCAGTGTGGAAACCACAGTTTGGATTCCCCTGCACTCCAGCCCCCTTCTGAGTGAGAACCTCCCCCGGCTATGGGGGTGGGGGGCGCTTTCCCAGTGTCCAGGAAAGCAAAGACAAGAGGCTAGGCTGGGACCCTGCAAGACTTCTGTTCAGATGCACCTCTGTCTGAGCTGCTGCATCTAAGGCCATGAGGGGACTAGGGTGGACCTTGGTGACCTGGGCAGGGGTGTGGAGGGTGGGGAGCTAGGACAGTGTACCTTTCTGGATGCCCAGAACCCTTTTCTCCAGGGACTGGGTATGGGGGGTGGCTGCCTCTTCTCCCTTCTGTCCTCTTCCCCTTCCTGTCGCTTCTCAGAGAGGGGGAGATGCCAGGGCTGGTAGTAATAGCCGCTCACACGTCTACAGAATCTGTATCTTAGGCTCTGTTCTGAGCACTTTATGTGAATTAATTCAATTTAATACAACAAATCTATTATTGTTAGTCCCATTTTGCAGATTGCCCAAGATTTGCCATGATTCAAGTCCAGGCAGTGTGGTTCTCTGGTGTGTGCCTGACTCTTTCGGGAATTGGAGTTGATGGGCAGAATAGTGGACTCCTTTAATGGAACAAGTCTTTCTTGGGGTCAACCTATCCCACCCACATTGGGTGTGCTGACCCCCTGATGATGGCCCAGGGGAGAGCATAGGACCTAACCAAGGAGTTAGATTGGTCCCTTCAATGTGAAGGGGGGAAGAAATTCTCTTTCTGGGGGTATGTTGGTGGGATGTGCTTTATGTTGCCAACAGGTGCTGCGTTTGCCATGTGGAGAAAGCCTGTCTTGGATTTGCAGAGAGAGAAGGCTGATGCTGTTCCTCCTGTCCCTGGATAGAGCCATTGCCCAAGCCCTACAGGGATAACGTTTTGCTCTAAAGCTGGTTGGAGTTGGGTTTCCATTGCCTGCAGCAGGTCGAGGCCTGACCAGTATAGGGGAGTCTGGGAGCTTTCAAAATGACAGTGGAGGTTACACAGAGATTCGATGCCCACCTTCCTGACTTTCTGCATTTGGAAGGTTCAAGCTCTCAGGGAGGCACGGGGCCCTGACCAGGACATGTAGCCTGGCTGGCATGGTGTGTGATCCCAGGGGCTTATGAGCCCTTGTGAAGGTGCCCTCAGAGGTGGCTGTGCAGAGACCAGGTTTCTACATGTGTGAAGGTCACAGGGCGCTGTGCAACCAGAATGCACCTGCTGCAGATGCGTGGGTGGTCGTGGAGGAGAGGAGTCAGAAGCTCTGTCCTGTCTGTTGTTTTGTTGACTGCGTCTGTGTCAAAAACAACCCCCAAACCTAGTGGTTTAACACAAGCACCATTTGATGATATGCATGGATTCTGTGGGTCAGGAGTTCAGAAGGGCACAGTGGGGCTGGCTCTTCTCTGCTCCGTGATGTCTGAGACCTCAGCTGGGGGAGACTTGGCAGCTGGAATCGTACACCTGGACTTGGGCTAGCATGCCTCCAGGTGGGCCTCCCTGTGTGGTGTGCTAGTCTCGGGATGATTGGATACCAGTGATCCCAACGTGTTCCACACACAAGGCAGTAGCTGCATGGCCTTTTGGGACCTCACCTGAGAAGTCACGTGTGTCACTTCTACCATATTCCATTGGTCAAAGCTATTTCAAGGGGAGGGATGTAGAACCCCAATTCTCAGTAGTAGGAATGTCAGAGAATTTCATGGTCATTTTTTTAATGGCCACATCTATCATTCCTCGTATGGGTGTTAGCCCCCTAGAATAAAGCCATCTTCATTTGGATTTTTAGGAGACCCTCAGCAGAGTGGCTGCCCCCTGCCCCCTGCTCTTCCTAAAGGAAAACTTGCCACATGTGAAACATATGTGTATCTCCAGGAATTCTCAGATATGCAGAGAGATATTCCTGCAGATCTATTACTCAACCAAGAAGAGCCAGCCAAGGACCGCTAGACATTTGAAGGAATCCTGCTAGATGAAAGCAAACCACCAAAATAAACAGGAAAAAAATGGTGTAGGAAGAAACAGAGAAAATTCAGGAAACAAGAGGACTTTAAGGATTTATAAATTAGTGTCTCCAGGAAGATCACAAACAGGATGGGATTTCATGGGTGTGGGCCGATTCTGTCATCCACAGGTAGGATTAATTCTGTGAGAGTGTGGAAGGCAGAATTCTAAGAATGACCCCCAATGACCTTCACCCTTGTATGGTTGCCCCCCTTTTGAGGTTGGGGGGGACCTATGAATGGGAAGAGATATCATTCTAGTAATGACATTTCCTTGTATTTCAACACTGGGTGGGCTTGACCTAAACACACGAGACCTTTAAAAGCAATGAGTTTTCTCTGGCTGGTAGCAGAAAAGGAAGAAAGAGCTTTGAAGCTCAACAGTGCTTGTTGGCTTGAATACAGAGGGGGCCACATGCCCAGGAATTTTTCTCCAGAAGCTGACGAAAGCTCTTGTGCCACAGTCAGAAAGAAAATTATGCTCCAGTCCTACACCCTCAGGGATCTGAATTCAGTCAGCAGCCTGCATGAGCTCAGAAACATATTCTTCCCAGGAGCCTCCAGGTGACAGCCCAGCCTGGACAACACCTTGACTTTGGCATTGTGAAGCCCTGAGCAGAGAATCCAGCAGAGCCTACCTATACTTCTTACTTAAAGAACTTTGAGATAATGAATGGGTAAGTTTTAAGCTGCAAAATTTTGATAACTTGTCAGGCAGCATTATGGATTGAAGGTATGTGTCCTCCCCAAATCCATATGTTGAAGTCCTAACTCCCCAGTGTGGCTGTATTTGGAGAAAGGGAGCAATTAAAGTTAAATGAGGTCATAAGGGTGGGGCCCTTGTCCAATAAGAGTATTGTCCTTGTAGGAAGAGACACCAAAGAGTCTTTCTCTCTCTGACTCTCTCTCTGTCTCTATCTCTCTCCCCTCTGAGCCATGTGAAGGCACAGCAAGAAGGTGGCCCTGTACAAGCCAGAAGCACCACTCTTACAATTAATTTTACTTGTTAACTTGACTGAGCCATGAGGTGCCCAAATATATGGTCAAACATTATTCTGGGCTGGTCGGAGAGAGTGTTTCTGGATGAGATTAATGTCTGAATCAATAGTTCAAATGTTGGTTGTGTCACTCAACACAGCCTGAATATAATATTAATAATATGTTGGCAGCCTGAATAGAACAATAAGTTTGAGTAAGGGAGAATTCCCCCTTTGAACTGGGACATTGGTGTTCTGCCTTTGGACTCAGATTGGAACTATAACATCAGCTCTCCTGGGTCTCCAGCATGTCAACTGCATATCTTGGGGCTTCTCAGCCTCCATAATTTTGTGAGCCAATTCCTTATAAGGATCTCTTCCCATATGTAGATCCTGTTGATTCTGTTTCTCTGGAGAACACTGACTAATACAGCTCTCATCAGAAACCAACCCTGCTGGACCTTGATCTGGGAATTCTAGGATCCAGAACTGGGAGAAAATTAATTTCTGTTGTTTAAGCCCCTCCCCCCCACCAATAGTATATCAGAGATTCATGAAGACATTGCCTGTATGAAATAAGAACTGGATATTAGGAAAAAGGAACATCAGGGTACAAGAAAAAAACCTGGCAATTAAAAATAATGGCCCAAAAGAAAAAACAAAAATTAGAAGTTAAAGTTTATCTCTCAGAATATAGAGCAGAAGGAAGAGGCAGAAATCATGACACAAAGGATGAATTCAAGAGTCTCCACGTCGAACTTTTCCAGAAGGAAAGAAAAAAGAAAATCGTGATTGAAGAAATTAACAGATATAACAGATGACAATTTCCTAGAGGTCATGGACCCAGGTCTTCAGAATGAAAAGGCCCACCAAGTGCTGCGCAGAATGAATGGAATTCCATTAATAGATGTAATCTCATGAAAATCCAGGACAACAGATATAGAGAAGATTTTAAAAGCTTCTAGAAAGGAAAAATCAGTCACCTGCAGAAGAACAGAGATACAACTGACATCAGATTCCTCATTAGCATACCTGGAGCAAAGCCTGCAACTTCCTTAGGGAAATTACTCTTCTTTGTACTTTGAGATTTACTCTGGAAATTTTCAGATATATACAAAACTTGAAAGAATAGTCTACCAAATGCATTGTGTCCATCTCCTGCCTTCAAGAATTGTCGACTTATGGCCAAGTTTGCTTCACCTATGCTCCTGCTGACCTCCCTGTCTTCCAGTGCCTTGATTTTTTGGAGGCAAATTCCAGACATCTTATCATTTCATCTGTAACTATTTGAGTGTGTATCTCTAAAAGGTAAGGATCCTTAAAGAAACACAAACCACAATACCATATTAATGCCTAAAATTACTGACAAAAATTGTTCAGTACCATCGAGTATTCAGTGTTCAGGTGTTGCTCATTGTCTCATAAATGTATGTGTGTTTTAACAGTTTGTTTGAATCAGGATCCAGATAAGGTCCTTACATTGCAATTTGTTGATTTATCTCTTATGTCTCTCTTTTCTGTTGTTGTTGTTGTTTTTTCTTTTTTTAAATTAATTAACTTATTTATTTTTGGCTGTGTTGGGTCTTCGTTTCTGTGCGAGGGCTTTCTCTAGTTGTGGCAAGCGGGGGGCCACTCTTCATCGCGGTGCGCAGGCCTCTCACTATCGCGGCCTCTCTTGTTGCAGAGCACAGTCTCCAGACGCGCAGGCTCAGTAGCTGTGGCTCACGGGCCTAGTTGCTCTGCGGCATGTGGGATCTTCCCAGACCAGGGCTCAAACCCGTGTCCCCTGCATTAGCAGGCAGATTTTCAACCACTGCGCCACCAGGGAGGACCTCTTACGTCTCTCTTAATCTTTAGGGTCCCCAAATCTTACTTTTTCCCCCTGGAATTTATTTGTTGGGGAGACTAGGTCCTTTGTCCTACAGAGGTTCCCACAGTCTGGACTTTGCTGGGTGTGGACGTGTCATGTTATTAACATTTTACCCTGCATTTTTGAAAATTAATCAAATTCATGTCGCCCCCCAACAAGACTGCTTCATTGATGGTGGTGTGTACTTCCATCAGGAGACACATATGTGTCTGGATGTCTCTCCTGTTATGGCATTAGCACTATTGATGATTATTGCATAGATATGATAATTCACTAGGGGTTTCAAAATGACTGTAGTCTATCACTTCTTTCTCATGTATTAGCTGCTTACTTCCCAAAATAGAAGCTTTTCCTCATCAACCATTTCGTACCTTGAGGTACAGTTTGTGTAGGAAAGACAAGAAAAAATGTTTGAGCCTTTTTCTTCTTTTTAGAATAAGTTAATGCATTTTATTCTTTTTCCAGCTCTATTGAGATATAATTGACATATAACATTGTGTAAGTTTAAGGTGTACAGTGTGATGATTTAATATACATACATATTTCAAAATTATTACCATAATAAGCTTAGTTAACAGATGAGCCCCCTCCCATAATTACCACTATTATTTTTTGTGATGAGAACATTTAATATCTACTCTCTTAGCAACTCTCAAGTCTACAGTACAGTGTTGTTAACTGTACTCGCCATGCTGTACATTAGATTCCCAGAACTTATAACTGGAAGTTTTTACCCTTTGACTAACACCTCCCCATTTCCCCCACCCCCAGCTCTGGCAACCACCATTCTACTCTGTTTCTGAGTTGATACTTTTTCTTTATCAGTTTTCAAAAACTTGGTTCTCTAGCATCCTCCACAGGTTTCAAAGAGTTGATTTTTTGAGGATCATTTTAACCCATTGCAGTTACTATTCTTATTAATGTCCAAACTGTTCCATCTATAGCTAATTGGAGCCTCTTGAAGGTGGCTCCTATGGCTTTTTACTCAACACTAATGATCTTTGATAGCTTCCTTACTTCCCGGTATGACAAGATGTCCCAGGCTTACCTTGACAATTTCCTACCCCAAACCTGTAATCAGCCAGTTCTCCAAAAGCCCTGATTCCTTTAGAGGGAAATGATATATAGGGACCACAATTTGGGTGCTGGAGTGCTCAATGCTACTAGGTGGAATTTTTTTCCTAAGGAAAAAGTAATTTTCCGTCTGGAATTTTATATCCAGCCAAGCTATTCTAGTTATGAGGACAAATAATGATATTTTTAGATATGCAAGAATTCATAAATTTTACCTTCCCTTAAATCCATGTTAGGAAGCATGTCAGAAATGTAAAGAATCAACCAAGAAAGAGAACAATTTGGAATGTAGGAAACAGTGGAGCTAGTCTGGGAGAAATAGTTGCCCAGACCAACAGCTATACATCAGTCCAATTTGAGCAAGTGGATGGGCAGCTTCAGGAAGTAGGTCTCTGTGAAACAGGGGGAAACTGATAGAGTAGAAAACATGACTGAATGGTTGGTCATGGAAGAGCAGAGCTGTGGTGAAATGCAGTTCAGCATGTAAAAACGAACTTTGCGGGGCTTCTCTGGTGGCGCAGTGGTTAGGAGTCTGCTTGCCGATGCAGGGGACACGGGTTCGTGCCCCGGTCCGGGAAGATCCCCCATGCCTCGGAGCAGCTGCGCCCGTGAGCCATGGCCACTGAGCCTGTGCGTCCGGAGCCTGTGCTCTGCAACGGGAGAGGTCACAACAGTGAGAGGCCCACGTACCGCAAAAATAAATAAATAAATAAATAAACAACGAACTTTGTCTGGGAACAGACAACATGGGGCATCTCAGGGCCATTAAGTGAAGTCTCTTTGGGCACAAATTGGATCAGGGAGGAGCCAGAGTCTTGCTTCCACCTTGAGTGTGCTTGCCAGCACAGTGCTGGAAGCAACAGGAAGATACACCCTCCTTTCCTCCACCTGGCAAGTCACACACAAGCGCATCTAACCGGCCAAGTCTAATTTGAATCTAGAACCCTAGCAGCAAGGGAGTCTGGGAAATGCAGTATTTAGCTTTCCAGCCTCAGTAGTACAGGAAGACACACTAAACAGAGTGAGAATGGGCATGTGTGCCCACTTACCATAACCTTACCCCCTGCCATCCATGTGGAACCCCACAGGAGGCCACTTGTGGACCCCAGAATTTGTGGGGTGAGGCTACCTGGTTGTCCCCAATGTTGAAATGTGTCAGCCCTGCCCAGACCATGGATGAAGCTCCGTGCCTAAAACCTGCAAACACTGCAATTTCCATCCACAGAAGGTTCTGGATCTGTTTGTGTATCTGAGAAACTTGGACTGTCTCTTCTGGGAGGTGTCATAGGAGAACTAAGGAACCTTAGAGAGGTCAGAACACATCTGTTCTCCCACAGGACAATATTAACTACTTCATCCAGGCACACTTCCTAATGTTCTAGACCCTTGCAGTAGAATCACACGCAGTTTCTTTCTTCTCTTTTCTTCTGTTTTTAAATTGAGATGAAATTTATATGACATTAACCATTTTGAAGTGTACAGTTCAGTGGCATTCACTATATTCACAATGTTGTACCACCACTACCTCTATCTAGTTCCAAAACATCTTCAACACCTGGAAAGGAAACCCCACACCCGTTAAGCTGTCTCTCCTGATTCCCCCTCCCAACGCCTGGCAACCACGAATCTACTCTCTCTCAGTACATTAGCCTATTCTGGATAATTCATATAAACGGAATCACACAATATGTGACCACAGTCACTTAGTCATGTCACTTTGCACAGTGTTTGCAAAGCTCATCCACACTGTAGCATGTATCAGTACTCTCTCCCTTTTTGAGGCTGAGTGATATTCCATTGTGTGTATAGACCACATTTTAGTTACCCATTCATCCATGGATACAGACTGTTTCCACCTTTTGACTGTTGTGAATGGTGCTGCTGTGGACATTCGTGTACAGGTATTTGTTTGAGTCCCTGTTTCGGATCTTTTGGGTATAAGTCTAGGAGTGGAATTGCTGGGGCATACGGTAATTCCATTTAATTTGTTGAAGAATCACCAAACTATATTCCAACACAGCTGCACCATTTTACATTCCCACCAGCAGTGTATGTGGGTTCCAATTTCTCCACATACTCACCAGCACTTATTATTTTCCTTTTTAAAAAAATTATAGCCATCCTAGTGGGTGTGGGCACTGATAAACAGGGTGTAGGCATAAGAATTTCCCATCCACAAACCAAAATGGATGAGGAAAATTTGCCCAGGGTCACAAATTAGTCAACATTCTTTTGACACTTTTCTCCATGGGACTGAATTGCATCCCAGTGATCTGAAGGAGAAAATTATCACCTAAGACCTACATCTGCCTTGATGCCGGTGTAACAAGGAAGAAAATGGTACACATTTTGGATGAAATGCCCAGTGAACTAACAGGTTTACAACTAAGAGAAGTAAAGATTTGATTTTTCCCACTCTAGTTCTGACCAGGCAGGACCTTGCCCTTGGCAAGGTCTGGAGCCCATCATTTGGACCAGAGGGTTTAAGAATTTTCTGGGACAGGAAGGCTTCCCTGTTGCTTGTCAATTTGTGTGACTTGAATTATTTCTCCAAGATAGGAAGGCATTTGATCTGGTTATACAAACCTGGAACTTGACTTCCAAATTGCACTTTGTCTTCCCAACACTGCTTCTTAGGTTCAAATCTCATTTAACTATGACCAACAACAAATCCTCATAGACTCAAGCAGTCCCATGAGAACTGATGATAAAATCTACGGGGGCAAAGAGAACACTGTGAGGATAGGCTGTCCCTTACCTAAGATTGTGGGGACTAAGAATGAGAAAAGCATGCAGATTCCATGGCTGACTTTGGCTTTACAGACAGCCTCCCGAGAACAAAGGCAAAGTATATTAGTTAGCTAGAGCTGTGTAACAAAGCACCACACACTGGGTGGCTTAAAACAACAGAAATTTTTTGTCACACAGTTCAAAGGTTAGCAGTCCAAAATCAAGGTGTGGACAGGGCCATGCTCCTTCTGAAACCTGTCATGGAGAATTCTTCCTTGTCTCTTCTAGCTTCTAGTGTGTCCTGTCAATTCTTGATGTTCCTTGGCTTTACAGATGCATCACTGCAAACTCTGCGTCGTGGTCATGTGGCTATCTTCACTTGGCATCTTTCTCCTTGTGTGTCTCCTCTTCTTATAAGGACACCAGTTACACTGGACTAAAGACACACCCTACTCCACTATGACCTTATCTTAACTAATTATACCTGCAACGACCTTATTTCCAAGTAAGGTCACATTCTGAGATACAAGATGTTAAGACTTTAACATATCTTTTGGGGGAGACACAATTCAGCCTGTAACACAAGGGAAAGTGGCAAACATGGCCAAGTGACAGAAACAGACACAACCCTGATGTGACTGTTTGGGCCCAAAGGTCTGACTGTGTCTGAAGCTAGCAAGACCCATCCTGGACTTTTATTAAAGACAACAGTTTTCCTTTTTTGATGTAAGCTCATTCGAGTTGGATTTCTGTACTTGCAGCAGAAAGGGTCCTAAATCCTTCAGGTTTCTGTTTAAACATCTGTTCCTTGGACATGTCTTCTCTGCTCCCCTAATCTATGTTAGATGTCCCTGTTCTACACTCTTATAGCACTGCATGGGCTCTATCTTTCACAGTTCTTATCACAAATTACATTATTATCCGTGTTATTGGTTTAATGACTGTCTCCTTCAAGAGAAGGATCATGTGATCCAAAAAGGCAAGGACAGAGTTTGTTTGGACCTCTCCCCACTGACCAGTGCAGTGCCTTTTAGTAAAAACAATTTGTACAATAAACATGCCTGAATGAATGAATCATTGAATGGGTGACATGTAGACCTAGAGACACCTGGTTTGGGGTGGTCTCCAGCTAGTGACAATTCTTTACTGAGTTGGTGAGCCTCTCAGCCCATCTTAATCTTCAAAGCCCCATAACTTCCCCAGCCCAAAGGAAGCAAAGACAGACTACCTTTTTAGAAACTGCTACTAATAAAGGCAGGATAAAAGGATGACATGGACATTAAAAGACCATTAATACAAATGATTTTATATTTTTGAAAAATTAATACATGCATATCATAAAAATTCAAACATGTTAAAAGGCTTTAGTTAGGAGTGGCAAAAAATGTTATTCTTTTCCTCATAGCTATTTCAGAGCCCCACCTGCTCACCATTCCCTTCCTGAAAGGCACCTGCTGTTATTAACCTCTCGTGTGAATCAGAGAAACTATGTTCATATTCAAATACATATATATCCCTCCCTTCTTCTTAAACGAATGGTGCGTTACTAAACACAATGCTTTTATCCTCTTAACCATATTTCCTGAAGCTAGTTCCATACTAGCACAATGAGATTTACCTCTTCATTTTAATGCTACATAGTTGCATTGTATGAATGTTTGTTTGTTTGTTTGTTTTTCACTCAGATCCCCTTTAATGGACAACTGGGATGCTTCCTGTCTTTTGCTACCACAACCGATGCTGGAAGGCATGTATGTCCTCTGCCCACACTTGCTAATGTGATTGGTAGGATAAATTCCTAGGGGTGGGATTGCTGCATCAGAGGGTACGTTCGTGCTGAGTTTTGCCCAAGTAACTATAACAGTGTACGCTCTCGTCAGCAGCACACTCGCTCCTGTCTTCCCACACCGTTGCCAACAGTACGTATTAGCAAACCTCGTGATCTTTAGTAACCTGATGGGTAAAACAGAATGCAATTGTTTTAACTAAAATGTAAAAATAACTGGTGTAGAGAATATACTATAATGAATAACCGTGAATCTTTCGTCTATATCCAGACTTAATGTTTTCCTATATTGCATCAGCATTTTTGTTAGAAACAAGCACTACAGGTGCAGAAGAACTCATCTACATTTCCCTCTCTAGTTTCATTCTCTTCCTTTCCTCTATGGAAGTGATTATTATCCTTAATTTGCTGTTCATCATTCCTGTGTTTGTTTTTAGAGTTATACTACATAGTTATGTCTCTAAAACAATATTTTTGAATGTTGTTAAACTGTACATATTAGTCATCAGGTTCTGTGTATATATAACTATACAAAATTATATATTTCACCATATATAATATATGTATACATACACACACATAGTGTGCCTATATATTATACATGTTACTATGAATAATATATACTAATTATATTTTATAGTTATATATAACTATTTAAACTGTATATATTAGTCATCAACTTCATATATTACAACTGATACAAAAAGGACATTAGATCAAGTTCAACAAATTAGAAATAGAGGGAAACTTCCTTAGCCTTGTAAGGGGTATATAACAAAAACCTATACAAACTTTACACTTGTTGGGAAAACATTAGATGGATTTCATTTAGAACTGGAAACAAGTGTATCCACCATCCTGCTACTGTTTAACATAGTGCTGGAGTTTCCATGCAAGGGCAGAGGTGGTGCAAGAATTTAAGTGGAAGAAATAAAAATGTCATTCTTCTCGGATAACATGATCTAGAAAAACATAAGAATCCATTGCTAAAATACTAGAACTTATAGAAGTGTTCATACAAGATCAACCTGAAGATATCAACAGTGTTTCTCTGCAATTACATTTGTAATTGCAACCCAGCAATCCTAATGCAATCCTAGTAAATGGTATTCCATGCGCTTGGAAGGAATGATGTCAATTCTCCCCAAATTCAATGCAATTTTAATAAAAGTTTCAGTTGAGCTTTTTTTTTTTTTTTTTTTTTTTGCAGTAGGCGGGCCTCTCACTGTTGGGGCCTCTCCCGTTGCGGAGCACAGGCTCGACGCGAGCCATGGCTCACGGGCCTAGCTGCTCCGCGGCATGTGGGATCTTCCCGGCCCGGGGCACAAACCTGTGTCCCCTGCATCGGCAGGCGGACTCTCAACCACTGCGCCACCAGGGAAACCCTCAGTTAGTTTCTGCTTTATAACAAAGTGAATCAGTTATACATATACATATGTTCCCATATCTCTTCCCTCTTGCGTCTCCCTCCCTCCCACCCTCCCTATCCCACCCCTCTAGGTGGTCACAAAGCACCGAGCTGATCTCTCTGTGCTATGCGGCTGCTTCCCACCAGCTAGCTATTTTACGTTTGGTAGTGTATATATGTCCATGCCACTCTCTCTCTTTGTCACAGCTTACCCTTCCCCCTCCCCGTGTCCTCAAGTCCATTCTCTAGTAGGTCTGTGTCTTTATTCCTGCCTTACCCCTAGGTTCTTCATGACATTTTTTTTCCCCTTAAATTCCATATATATGTGTTAGCATACGGTATTTGTCTTTCTATTTCTGACTTACTTCACTCTGTATGACAGACTCTGGGTCCATCCACCACATTACAAATAGCTCAATTTCGTTTCTTTTTATGGCTGAGTAATATTCCATTGTATATATGTGCCACATCTTCTTTATCCATTCATCCGATGATGGACATTTAGGTTGTTTCCATCTCTGGGCTATTGTAAATAGAGCTGCAATGAACATTTTGGTACATGACTCTTTTTGAATTATGGTTTTCTCGGGGTATATGCCCAGTAGTGGGATTGCTGGGTCATATGGTAGTTCTATTTGTAGTTTTTTAAGGAACCTCCATACTGTTCTCCATAGTGGCTGTACCAATTCACATTCCCACCAGCAGTGCGAGAGTGTTCCCTTTTCTCCACACCCTCTCCAGCATTTATTGTTTCTAGATTTTTTGATGATGGCCATTCTGACTGGTGTGAGATGATATCTCATTGTAGTTTTGATTTGCATTTCTCTAATGATTAATGATGTTGAGCATTCTTTCATGTGTTTGTTGGCAGTCTGTATATCTCCTTTGGAGAAATGTCTATTTAGGTCTTCTGCCCATTTTTGGATTGGGTTGTTTGTTTTTTTGTTATTGAGCTGCATGAGCTGCTTGTAAATTTTGGAAATCAATCCTTTGTCAGTTGCTTCATTTGCAAATATTTTCTCCCATTCTGAGGGTTGTCTTTTGGTCTTGTTTATGGTTTCCTTTGCTGTGCAAAAGCTTTTAAGTTTCATTCGGTCCCATTTGTTTATTTTTATTTCCATTTCTCTAGGAGGTGGGTCAAAAAGGATCTTGCTGTGATGTATGTCATAGAGTGTCTGCCTATGTTTTCCTCTAAGAGTTTGATAGTTTCTGGCCTTAAATTTAGGTCTTTAATCCATTTTGAGCTTATTTTTGTGTATGGTGTTAGGGAGTGATCTAATCTCATACTTTTACATGTACCTGTCCAGTTTTCCCAGCACCACTTATTGAAGAGGCTGTCCTTTCTCCACTGTACATTCCTGCCTCCTTTATCAAAGATAAGGTGACCATATGTGCGTGGGTTTATCAGGATACAAAATTAATGCACAGAAATCTCTGGCATTCCTATACACTAATGATGAAAAATCTGAAAGTGAAATCAAGAAAACACTCCCATTTACCACTGCAACAAAAAGAATAAAATATCTAGGAATAAACCTACCTAAGGAGACAAAAGACCTGTATGCAGAAAATTATAAGACACTGATGAAAGAAATTAAAGGTGATACAAATAGATGGAGAGATATACCATGTTCTTGGATTGGAAGAATCAACGTTGTGAAAATGACTCTACTACCCAAAGCAATCTACAGATTCAATGCAATCCCTATCAAACTACCACTGGCATTTTTCACAGAACTAGAACAAAAAATTTCACAATTTGTATGGAAACACAGAAGACCCCCAATAGCCAAAGCAATCTTGAGAACGAAAAACAGAGCTGGAGGAATCAGGCTCCCTGACTTCAGACTATGCTAGAAAGCTACAGTAATCAAGACAGTATGGTACTGGCCCCAAAACAGAAAGATAGATCAATGGAACAGGATAGAAAGCCCAGAGAGAAACCCACGCACATATGGTCAGTTGAGCTTTTTGAAGGCCTTGATAAATTTCTGTGGAAGAAGAAGCGTAAAGAGGGGGTAACTTACCCTACCAATAGGCGGAAAGCACAGACTGGCAGATGTTGTTAGGGCAACTGGCTGATAATATTGGATCACTATTTAACCTTGTATAAAGAAGTGGATGCCAGATACATT
The DNA here is from genome assembly GCF_005190385.1 of Monodon monoceros. Taxonomy (NCBI): domain Eukaryota; kingdom Metazoa; phylum Chordata; class Mammalia; order Artiodactyla; family Monodontidae; genus Monodon; species Monodon monoceros. The sequence goes on from NW_021703769.1 coordinate 82,200,303, forward strand.
AAAGAACTGAATGTAAAAGTAAAACCATAATATTATCAGAACAAAATGTAGGTGATATCTTTGTGATCTCAGGGTAGGAAAGGACTGAACAAAACTCTAATACATAGCCATGAGGCAAAAAATTGATGAATTTGATTACTTCAAGGTTTGTAAATTTGTACTATGAAGGACTCCAGAGATAAACTCAATAAACAGATATCAGAGGGGGAAAACATTTGCAATGTCTAAAATACTCCAAAAACTCCTATTAATAAAAGAAGACAGCAGTCTAATGGGAAGGTGTGTATTTTTAAATTTTGTCTGGCACAGAACCTATTTTATTTTCTGAATTGATGTATAAACATATTTCATAAATCTGTAAAGTTCTTAGACCGTACCTTATAATATTGCCTTTCCATCATTCTATTCTTCTCAATTCCTATTGGAACACTGGATTAAACTGTATTTTTATCCACCCCTCTCTCAAGGTACCAAAATCAGCTCAAATTAGATCAGAGACCTAATGTAAAACCTAAAACTGTGAAGCTTCTGATAAAACATAGGAGAAAGTTTTCTGAACATTTAGAAATGTTAGACAAAGTTTTTTTAGTTACAAGATTCATAAAAGAAAATAAATGATATATTGGACTTTATTAAAATCAAGAACTTTGAAAGACATTGTTAAGAGAATGATAAAATTGGGAGAAAATATTTACAAGTCACATATCTGATACAGGGGTTGTATCCAGAAATATATAAAATTGTTAATTAACTATACTTCAATTTTTAAAAGTTCTCAACAATAAAAATAATCTGATAACAGGATGAAAATAAATATTTCACTGAAGAAAGTATCCGGAATGGTTAAATGTATTAGCCACTAAACACAGTTCTTTTCAATTTAAATGATTGCCATATAGTTCTCCAGTTAATAAAAATGGAAATGTTTGATTAACTGAGCAGCTGTTCTTTATTGTTTTGCATTCTCCTCATAGCTTGTAAGCACTGAATTGTGCTGACTATGTAATTTGTATTTTATTCCATTAGTGGATATAAAGATTTACTGATTATTTCTAATAATTAAATTATGCATTTCAACTTAAAAAAAATCTCTAAAATTTCTATAATAAGAAAACAAAGGACCCCATTTTTTTTTTTAATGGGCAAAAGATTTGGACAATTCACTAAAGTAGCTATATGGATGGCAGTTAGGCGTGTGAAAGGAAGCTCAGCATTATCAGTCATTAGGAAAATACAAATTTAAACCATGATAGAATACTACTACCCACCTATGAAAATGGCTATAACTAAATAAACTAACCAGAGCCAATGCTGGCAAGCATGTGGAGCTACTTAAACTCTCATACATCACTGGTGGGAATGTAAAACGATCTGTTTGGCAGTTTTTAAAGTGTTAACTATACATCTACCATATGACTCAGCTCTTCAACTCCTAGGTATTTACATAAGATGAATGAACTGAAACAGGTGGATGAAATGTCCAGTAACAGGTGGATGGGTAAACAAGGAATGGTTTGTTCATGCAGTGGAATACAACTTGACAATTAAAAGGAATACAATATTGATACACTCAATAACATTGATGAACCTCAAAATAATTATGTTGCCTTCAAGAGGCCATTCAAAAAGGCGTATGATTCCGTTTAGATAAAATTCAAAAATTATCGAAAATGCAAAATCATCTACAGCGACAGAAAGATCAGGCAGTGATTGTCTGGGAATTGGCGGGGGTTGGGGGGGCAGGGAGAAGTAAGAGGTGGGAGATTATAAAGGAGCATGAGGAAACTTTTTGGATTCTGATCTGTTCATTATCTTGATGTGATGGTTTTACAGATATATACATGCACCCAAACTTATGATATTGTATACTTCTTTACGAGTTCAATTCACTGTATGTCACTTCTACCTCAATAAAATTGTGCCTCTGTTGCCTCAACACAATGGCTACCTCCCAGCTTTGTCATTAGAATCAAATGAGTAGAAACTTTTAGAATGGCTCTTGGCTCGTTAGTAGTGAGGGCTGAAAACGTGTTGTTTCTTGGGCTTCCCTGGTGGCGCAGTGGTTGAGCGTCCGCCTGCCGATGCAGGGGACACGGGTTCGTGATCCGGTGCAGGAAGATCCCACATGCCGCGGAGCGGCTGGACCCGTGAGCCATGGCCGCTGAGCCTGCGCGTCCGGAGCCTGTGCTTTGCAACGGGAGAGGCTACAACAGTGAGAGGCTACAACAGTGAGAGGCCCGCGTACCGCAAACAAACAAACAAACAAAAAAAACCGTGGTGTTTCTTACTGTTGTTACAAACACGGAGGCTCAGAGGAAAGTTTTAAGAAAGGAATTTATTTCTTAGTAAGCAGTCAATATTACCACCTACATAGAAAGCAAAATAGTATAGGAATCAAATGACTTGCAAATAAAAGTAAAATTTGTTTCTTACTTGTCCTGAAATCCGTTTTTTGTACCTTCTTTAAAAAGTGAATTTTTATCTTAAAAAATACAGTAAAAGAAAAATAATCCTATTGACAGCACAGCCAATTTCAGGTGTTAAATAAGGATGCTTGCATGACAATTTCCCCAAATTCCCTATAATTCTCATTTTGCGATGGTTTAAATCCTTTGGAGAATCCTGGGAGATTTTCCCAGGAATACAGGTTTGTGGGAGAGAAAGAACCAAGTAGGTAGTCTTTCTTGGCTCAGGCGACATTACTGTTAAACATTAATTACCGAGAACTTATATTTCCTAAGACAAGCTCGTGTCTGAGTGAAAAACCAGTTCCTGCAACCCCAGAAAAAACGTACGCAGCCTAAAGTGGTTTTTACAAAGAGACCTTGGAGGGATGAGCAACGTTCTCTCATTGGTTGAAGAGCTTGCCCAGTATGCCCTATGCACCCTCGGGGTTGGCTGAGGCAGGCCCGTCGCTGGACTGCTCCCTCAAGACTGGTGGAGTCAGGTTCTCCAGGACCGCTCCCTCGGGATTGGCTAAGGAAGGCTCTCCACACTCACTTCTGCTCCCTCAGGATTGGCTGAGGCAGAGTTTCCAAGAGCCATTCTGGTCTCCTAGGATTGGCTGAGGCAGGCTGTCCACGCGATTCTCCCTCTGGATTGGCTGAGTCTCTGAAGTTCTTCCCGCCTTCTCCCCGGCCGCCATCTTGCTTCCTTTCCCCAGGCCCTCATCAGTCAGCCCGCGGTGGAGCCCGGAGGCCAGCGGGTGGCTCAGCTCTCTGGAGGGAGCGGCAGGACCACGGGGGTGACTCCCAGCATGCCTCCCCTCAGGTCCCGGCAGTTTTCCCGACCTCTTTTGCTCCCGGGCCCAGGCTGATGTCCTCTCCTTGGCCTGCTCACGGAGCACAGAGGTGGGGGACCCGCAAGCAGGGTCTCCCTAACCGGGCCGAGGCCTTGACCCCTCCCAGTGCCCCTGTGGGTCCAAGTCAAGTCTGGAGGAGCTCACCTCTGCCTCTGATCCTTGACCTTGGACATCAGTGGGACTCCAACCTGGGGTGATGGAAGATCCTGGTTTCTGGGGTTCGAATCCAGCCTGGGCGTCTGAATTTACCCAGGACTTCACGTGCATGCCTTTCCTTTCAAAACAAAGTTGAATGTTTTCCCCCTAACTTAACCAAGTGCCCTGGGACAAGGTTGCTTTTCTTGTGGCTCTGAATTTCTGCCCTTTCTATGCCCCTCGAGACTCTCCTAAAAATAGGGTCAGTGTCCCTCACAGATACAGAACCTTTGGGCTGAAATCCAGCTTATTCAGTAAATATGGAGAAAGAGCATTATCGGGATGCTCTAGTCCCCAAGGAGGAGGGCAGAGAGGGAGCTCTGGGAGGGTCCAGGTGGATTTCCTCGGGGAATGAGTGCTTTCTTCCCTCTCCTCCTTAAAGGTGAAGGACGGAAAGTGAAGAGATGCAGCTGTGTCCTTACCCACTTCTGTTCTCACTTTTTAGGTGTAAGAGGAGGGAAGAAGACATCATGAGAATACGGGCTCATGTTTCTTCTTCTGACTCAGTTGGCCTCTTTATTCTGGATGTCTGTCCTTCCTCATGGTCAAAGAGAGATGTGGCCCCTTGGATGGAGCTCCCATAAGTTTGTCTGGCGGCATGGCGGAACCGGTACTTTTGTTAGTGGTACGAATCTGGCGTTATGCTTAAGAGTTGGATTTGAGGGAAATGGTCACAGTTTTATGACCTCTGCAGGTGACTGAACTTCTAAAAGCCTCAGTTTCCCCACATATATAGGGCAGCACATCTACATGATAGGGTTGCTGTGAGGTACACGTGGGAAGAGCTTGGTACAGTGTCTTAGGCTTTGCTGTGACAAATCACTGACCTCAGATTCTGAGTAGCTCAACCCAACAGGCCTTAAGTTCTGTTCTTTTATTTATTTATTTATTTATTTTTGGTTGTGTTAGGTCTTCGTTGCTGCGTGCGGGCTTTCTCTAGTTGCATCAAGCGGGGGCTACTCTTCGTTGCAGTGTGTGGGCTTCTCATTGCATTGGATTCTCTTGTTGCGGAGCACGGGCTCTAGGCACGTGGGCTTCCATAGTTGTGGCTCACGGGCTCAGTAATTGTGGCTCACGGGCTTAGTTGTTCCGCAGCATGTGGGATATTCCCGGATCAGGGATAAAACCCATGTCGCCTGCATTGACAGGCGGATTCTTAACCACTGCGCCACCAGGGTAGTCCTGGATATTCCTATTATTTTATTCTTTTCAAATTTTATTTTCAAAAAATATCTTAAATTTTGATGTTTTTTATTTATCAGGAGACTTTTAAATATATTTATTGTTCACTTATTGATACATCCTGTCTTTTAATTCCCTTTTCATACCTTAAAGAAGTGACAGTAATGTTGATCTTCTCAATGATTTATAAAAGCTGCTAATACATTCAAATTATAAAGTCTTTGTTTCTTGTATGTGTTATAAAGACCTTTTCTTAGTTTTTCTTTAAACTTAGTTCCAGTTTTTAATCTGAAACTGAAATGTGTAACTTTCTAAAATAAAAACAGTTTTTAGTTTAATGGTTTCTCTGTTGTCATATGTTTTCCCTATTGATTATATATTTCTAAAATTCACTATGCTTTAAGAATTTTCTTTTGAATTTAAAAATGTTGAATCCAGGTAAAACTCATTTATTCTAATGTGTGAACTAGGAATTTAACACTAATTGTATTTGAGTGCAGTCACTGGTTGAGCTAACATAGTATATTGAATACTTCCCACCAATCACAAAGGCCCCTTTACCATTTGGTAAAGTGCTAAATACCCTTTCTCCTATTTCTCCTGTTCTCTAGCTCATGATCCTTTTGAATTTTTTCCTTATGGTAAAAATGTCAGAAAGATGCGCGCCTAACGGTTCAGCACAGTCATCTCTGGGAGAATGTGTGAGATACTTCCCCCCACCCCACTTCACTTGTGTACATTTTGACTTACCTTCAATTTTCGTGTATTGAATCTTAAATTTTGCACCCCCGTTACTTCTTTTTCTTTCACATTAAAAAAAAATTGCTTGGGGAATTCCCTGGCGGTCCAGTGGTAAGGACTCCAAGCTCTCACTGCGGCGGGGCGGGTTCCATCCCTGGTAGGGGACCTAACATCCCACAAGCCCGGCAGCAATGCCAAAAAAAAAAAAAGAAAAAAAAATTGCTTGGCTGGGCTAATTTGGTTAACTTTTTCATCTGTGTTCTTAAATCTCTCTCTAGCTGGCGGCTGCGAGGAGGCCCGTCATCTCCAGGTGGGGGTGATAGTGATGCAGAGCGGTAGGGGCTGGGGTGCTGTGGGGGTGATGTAGGGGCGGGGGCGTGTAGGGGGAGGGGCAGGTGAGGTCGGACTAGGAGAGGTGGGGATGACGTGGGGAGCGACTGGGTTGTGGGAGTTGGGGCGATGTGTGGGGGGTTGGGGGTGGAGAGGGAAGGGCCCCGCGCAGGCCCCGCCCCACAGTGGGCGGAGCTCGCCGAGGACCTACATCGGCGTCGGGCTCTGTGCGCAGGCGCGCGTCGGTCCTCGGCGGGGCTCCCTGGTGGTCTCGGGCCTGTCTGGGCGCGGCCGCGCGTGGGGCGGGCGGTGGGCCCTGGAGGTCGGCGTCCTGTTCAGCGCGGGCCTCCCGAGGCTGCGAAGAGGGGCGCGGGGCGGAGGCAGAGGCAGCGCCGCCTGGGCCGCGTCCACACTGAATGGAGGGAGACTGGGGGTCCCGAGCGAACGCGCGGGAAGGGCCGCGTTTGTGGGAGAGGCCGCGCTGGCTGCGGGGTCTCCATCCTTGTAATCGCCGAGGCGGCCCGAACGCGGCCCAGAGGACTGAGCGACAGACCCCATCGGGCCCCGCAGCCCGGGGAGGTAAGACTAGCCCCGTGATGCTTCTCGGCGCGGCGTGGCGCGCGTTCCTCGGGCCCGAATACGTAACCGAAGCGTGTGTGCCCGAGGCTTGCGGCGGCGGTGTGCATCTCGGGTTTCCTTAGTTCCCTTAGACTGGTATCCGTCTGGCCCAGCGCGGTCCGGAGCAGCCTCCGGACGCGACGGAGACGCCCCGCAGCTGTGTCGTCCAGGGGTCGAGGGCACTTAAGTCGCGGCCGGCCCGCCTTTGTCCTCAGCCTCCTCTGCGGTCGTAGAAGTGCGGCCTGAGGTCTCTGGAGCTGCGTGTTCTCAGAGAGGCAGATATGGCACCCGGATGAAGGTTCCCGCTGAAGTGAATTTGTCCCCTAGGCTCTACTGGAACAGAGCATCTCTACTGAGCCGGAAGGAGGGGGACTCCAGGAACGGGAATCTCACAGGGAAGAACCCCCGCTCCCTCTAGCCTCTGACCCAAGACCCATCGGAGCTTCAGAAGAGAAGCGGAAGAAACCCAGAAAAGGAGCATATCGCCCGGAGGGCGGAGGCTTGAGTGATTTCACCACCATCAGCTGTGAGTCACTTTGGAAGAGAGAAGGGAGCTGGGACTGAGTGAGACATGTGGCGGGAGTGGTGGGATGCTGGGGGATTCCGCAGCTGGGAAGCTTTTATCTTTAACCCCACCCCCAATGGCAACCTCCCCTCCCTTCATTCTCCACCAGTTCTTTCCAGAAGCTGGGCAGCGCTTTTCTGTCGTTCGTGTTCTTAGAGTCAAGAGTAGTAGTTCCCAGACGGTTTGCCAGGATTATCTTTTTTTTTTTTTCATTTGACAGAAGGGAAAAAGCCTGAAAGGGGAAATGACTTGTGAAGAATCAGTAAGAGGCACATAGAAGTCCTGGCATGTGCTGTCCACACGATCGCACGGAAACACATTTCCTCTTAAAAAAATCCTTTTGAGGATGTCCCTGGTGGTCCAGTGGGTAAGACTCCATGCTTCCAATGCAGGGGCCCGGGTTCGATCCCTGGTCAGGGAACTAGATCCCGCATGCATGCTGCAACTAAGAAGTCCACATGCTTCAACTAAAGATCCCCTGTGCTGCAATTAAGACCCGGTGCAGCCATAAAAAAAAAAAAAAGATAAATATTAAAAGAAATCCTTTTGAGAAAAAGCAAGTTAGAAGAAACAGTTTTTCTTTTTAAAAAAACAAGTTTAAGGCACCTGTCCCTTTTTTCAAAACTTTATGAGGATTCTCGGACTCAGGGGGTTAACATCTTGGTAGAAAAACAGTTACGCAAAATAGCCTTTAGGGTTTTTCCCCCTGCTCTTTGTTTTAATGAAGGCATCATATTTCATATTTTGAGATGCTATCATATGCTTAATAATTCTGCTTTAAATACTTCTGTGTTAGTGAGAGGGGAACATAAATAGGTAAAGGAGTAGGGAACATTGTGGGTTTAAGGAGTCACGAAGGGGCAGGTGTTAACCTTCCTCTCCTTCTCCAGGATTAAAGGTTACCCAGCTGGTGTGTGGAAGTTTTTAGGAAGAGCGTTGAGGGGCTCTCATCATCCTGTTCCTCTTTCCTCCTCTTCCAGGAATGCCTTCCCAGGTTTTGACAGTCTTCCAAGAACAACAGAAAATGAACAAATCCCAGGTGAAGTATTTCTTTTCTCTATTCCCTATTTCATTTTCCAGTGGATTTCATGGCTTTTTTTAGGGTGTTCATATATTAAGATGGAAAAGTGGAAATAGATAAAAAGCCACCAAAATGGGATTCATCCTATCCTTCCCACCCCTCACCTCATCCTGGGTAGCATCTAGGCTCTACTGCCTTTAAGATGTCATCATTTCTTAAACCTGTGTTTTCTGCTTAATTCTTTCTCCCCTTATCAGAGCTTCATCTTCTCTCCCCTGCACTGTTGGAACAGTTTTTTGCTTCTTTCTCCCCGAGGTTAAGTCTGTCCTCCTGAGTAATCTGAAATGCTATTCAGATGATGCCATTCAGTATGGAAACCACTTGAATAGCTTCTGGCCCTCCAGAGGGGAAAGGCTGAGTTCTTATCATGAAATTAAGGCTGTTGAGAACAGAACCGCTTCCTATTTCTCTTTGTTTTATTAAATATTTAAAAAAATTCTCATATTCTACATTTTATTCAACAGTGATTGATTAGTGTGTGAGGTACTGAACTGTGTGCCACAGACTCTGCTCAAAACGATGTAGAGACCTGGTCCCTTTTTGATGGAGTTCACAGTTTAGAGAAGGTGACATTTAAAGAGTAAACATGTAACAGTGGTCTCCAGTGACCCCAAACCTGACATAACTTCCTGAACACATCCGGTTACCACCCACCTGTGCATCTCACTCACGTCTCTGTCCTGCGGGCTGACCTGGGAGCCCTGCTCCACTTCCTTTCCTGAGTCTCCAGTTCATCTCTCAGGAGCTAACTTGGGGGAGATCTCTTCCAGGAAGCCCTTCTCCTCTTTCTTTGTCCCCCTCTGGATTAATTGCCCTTCCCCTCTCTGCTCCACAACGCCCCTGCTGTCCGTCACTGCACTTTGTCCATTGCGTGGAAATTAGCCGTTTGTGTCTGCGCTGACAGGCCATTAGCCCTTCAAAGTCCATGTTCATGCCGTGTTCATCTTCATATTTTCCGTTCCTCACCCTGTGCCTTGCTCCTGGTAGGTGCTCATCACGTGTTTGTGGCTGAATAAGCAAATGGTAGGCTTGGGAACCAAACTCTGCTCTGACTGGATAATCACCCTACCTGAATACAGAGCAGGGCCATCCAGGAGAATTGGGGTCTCCTTTCCCTTCTCTGAATGCTATCTTGGATCATGCAAGGTGGAGTATTTTTGTTATTGTTGGTTTTGTAAGAATTCGTGTTTGTTTGAGCAGTATTAGGTTTACAGCAAAGCTGGGCTGAAGGTACAGAGATTTCCCATATACCACCTGCCCCCAGACACCTACAGCCTTCCCCATTATCAACAATCCCCACCAGACGGTACGCTTATTAAAGTGGATGAACCTACGCTGACACATCATTGTCACCCAAAATCTATAGTTTACATTAGGGTTCACTCTTGGTGTTGTACATTCTGTGGGTTTTGATGAATGTGTCACATGTATTCACCATTATAGTATCATACAGGGTAGTTTCACTGCATTTAAAACTCCTCTGTGCGCCACCTGTTCATCCCTCTCTTCCCTCCCTGCCTCCCCTCCCCCCACCAACCACTTCATTGTCTCCATTGTTTTGCCTTTTCCAGAATGTCGTATAGTTGGAATCATACAGTATGTAGCTTTTTCAGATTGGCTTTTTTTGACCCAGTAATAATCATTTAAGATTTCTTCGCTTCTTTTCATGGCTTGATAGCTCATTTTGTTTTAGTGCTGAATAGTATTCCATTGTCTAGATGTACCACAGTTTATCCATTCACCTACTGAAGAACATCTTGGTCGCTTCCAAATTTGGGAAGTTGAGAGTAAGGCTACCATAAGCATCTGTGTGCAGGTTTTTGTGTGGACATAAGTTTTTAACTTCATTGGGTGAATACCAGGGAGCATGATTGCTGGGTTGTACGGTGACAGCATGTTTATCTTTGTAAGAAACCATCAAACTATCTCCCGAAGTAGCTGTGCCATGTGGCATTCCCACCAGCAGTGAATGAGAATTCCTGTTGCTCCACATCCTCACCAGCATTTGGTGGTGTCAGTGTTCTGGATCTTGGGCATTCTAACAGGTGTATAGTGGAATCTCATTGGTGTAATTTGCAGTTCCCTAATGACATGTGATGTGGAGCATCTTTTCATATGCTTATTGTTTGTCATCTGTACATCTTCTTTGGTAAGCAGTCCCTTAAAGTCTTGGGTTGTTTGTTTTCTTATTGTTGAGTTTTAAGAGTTCTTTGTATATTTTGGATAATAGTCCTTTATCAGATGTGTCTGTTGCAGATATTTTCTCCCAGTTTGAGGCTTGTCTTTCCACTCTTGACAGTGTCTTTGACAGAGTGGAAATTTTTCATTTTAATGGAGTACAGCTTATCAGTTATTTCTTTCATGGATCATGCCCTTTGTGCTGTGTCTAAAAAGTGATTGCTAAACTGAAAATCATCAGATTTTCTCCTGTGTTATCTTCTAGGACTTTTGTATTTTAGTTAAGTTTGTGATCCATTTTTAGTTAACTTTTGTGATGGGTGTAAAGTCTGTGTTTAGATTATTTTTTTTGCATGTGGATGTCCAGTTATTCCAGCACCATTTTTTGAAAAGACTGTCTTTGCTCCATTGTATTGTCTTTGTTCCTTTGTCAAAGATCAGTTGACTACATGTATGTGGGTCTATTTCTTGGATCTCCAGTTTGTTTCATTGATTTGTCTGTTCTTTCACTGTCTTGATTACTGTAGCTTTACAGTAAGGCTTTAAGTCAGGTAGTGTCCGTCCTCCAACCTTGTTCCTCTCTTTCAATATTGTTTGGCTGTTCTGGGTCATTTGCCTTTTTAAAAGTTTAGAACCAGTTTGTTGATATCCACAAAATAATTGACTGGGATTTTGAGATTTCATTGAATATGTAGATCAGGTTTGGAAGAACTGACATCATGGTAACATTGAGTCTTCCTGTCCACAAACATGTAATATCTCTCCATTTATTTAGTTCCGCTATTTCTTTCATCAGAGTTTTACAGTTTTCCTCATATACATCTTGTATGTATTTTATTAGATTTATACATAAGTATTTCATTTGGGGGGTGAGTGAATGTAAATGATACTGTTTTTAATTTCAAATTCCACTTGTTCATTGATGTTATGTAGAAAAATGATTGAGTTTTATATATTAACCTTGTGCCCTGCAAAATTGCTACAATCGCTTAGTAGTTTCAGGACTTTTTTGTTGATTCTTTCAGATTTTCTACATAGACGATTTTGTCATCTGACAACAAAGACAGTTTTATTTCTTCCTTCCTAATCAGTATACCTTTTGTTTCCTTTTCTTGTCTTGTTGCGTTAGCTAGGACTTCCAGTACAGTGTTGAAAAGGAGTGGTGAAAGGGGACATCCTTGCCTTGTTCCTTATATTAGTGGGAAAGCTGCTAGTTTCTCACCATTATGTATGATGTTACCTGTAGGCTTTTGTAGATTTCTTTATCAAGTTGAGGAAGTTCCTCTTTGTTCCTGATTTACTGAGAGTTTATTTATTTTGGCTGTGTTGGGTCTTCACTGCTGTGTGTGGGCTTTCTCTAGGTGCGGCTAGCAGGGGCTACTCTTTGTTGTGGTGCATGGGCTTCTCACTGCGGTGGCTTCTCTTGTTGCGGAGCATGGGCTGTAGGTGCACAGGCTTCAGTAGTTGCAGCATGCAGGCTCAGTAGTTGTGGCACACTGGCCCTAGAGTGCACAGGCTTCTGTAGTTGAGGCGCATGGGCTCAGTAGTTGCGGTGTGTGGGCTCTAGGGCGCGTGGGCTTCAGTAGTTATCGTGCATGGGCTCCAGTAGTTGTGGCACATGGGCTCTAGAGCACAGGCTTAGTAGTTGTGGTGCGCAGGCTTAGTTGCTCCGCGGCATGTGGGATCTTCCCGGACCAGGGTTTGAACCTGTGTCCCCTACGTTGGCAAACGGATTCTTTTTTTTTTTTTTTTTGCGGTACGTGGGCCTCTCACTGTTGTGGCCTCTCCCGTTGTGGTGTGTATTTCTTTTTATATCTTGTGAAGGATTTTTGCATCTATATTCATGAGAGATATTTGTCTGTGGTTTTCTTATCTTGTAATGTCTTTGTCTTGAGACAAAGAGGTAGGAACTATTCCCTGTTTCTATTTTCTGAAAGAGATTGTAGATATTTAGTATAATTTCTTTCATAAGTGTTTGGTAGAATTTATGAGTGAACCCATCTAGGCTTGGTTCTTTTTGTTTTGGAAGGTTATTAATTATTGACTCAATTTAAAAATACAGACTTATTTAGATTGTGTATTTGTTCTTGTGTGAGTTGGGTAGATTGTGACTTTGAACAGATTGGTCCACTTCATCATTGTCAAATTTGTGGGCAGAGAGTTACTCATTATATTTATTATTTTAATGTCAATGGGATCTGTAGTTATATCCCCACTTTCATTTCTGATATTAGTAATTTGTGTTTTCTCTTTTTCTTAGTCTAGCTAGAGGTTTATTAATTTTATTGATCTTTTCAAAGAATCGGCTTTTGGTTTCATTGATTTTTCTCCATTGATTTCCTATTTTCAGTTTCTTTTGAAATTTCATTTTGATTCTACTCCAGTTTCTATTATTTCTTTTTTTCTGCTTACTTTTGATTTAATTTGTTCTTCATATAGTTTCCTAAGGTGGAATCTTACGGGCCTCTCACTGTTGTGGCCTCTCCCGCTGCAGAGCACAGGCTCCGGACACGCAGGCTTAGTGGCCATGGCTCATGGGCCCAGCCGCTCCACGGCATGTGGGATCCTCCCAGACCGGGGCACGAACCCGTGTCCCTTGCATCGGCAGGCGGACTCCCAACCACTGCGCCACCAGGGAAGCCCAGATGACTGATTTTAGATCTTTCTTTTTTCTAAATACATGCACTCAATGCTATAAATTTAGTATTGATTTTGCTGCATCACACAATAAATTGTTTTAATTTTCATTTAGTTCAAAATATTTTAAAATTTCTTTTGAGATTTCTTCTTTCACCCATGTGTTACTTAGAAATGTGTTGTTTAATCTTCTTGTATTTTAGAGTTTTTCAGCTATCTTTCTGTTACTGATTTATAGTTTAATTCCATTGTGGTCTGAGAGGTTAGACATTGTATGATTTCTGTTCTTTTAAATTTATTAAGGTGTGTTTTATGGCCCAGAATGTGGTCCATCTTGGTGAATATTCCACGTGAATTTGAGAAGAATGTGTATTGTGCTTTTGTTGGATGAAGCAGTCTATAGATGTCAATTAGAGCCAATTGACTGATGGTGTTGTTAAGTTCAACTACAGGCAAACCTCAGAGATATTGTGGGTTTGGTTCCAGACCATCCTAGTAAAGCGAATATCATAATGAAATGGGTCACACAAATTTTTCTGTTTTCCAGTGCCTATAAAAATTATGTTTACAGGGCTTCCCTGGTGGCGCAGTGGTTGAGAGTCTGCCTGCTGATGCAGGGGACACGGGTTCGTGCCCCGGTCCGGGAAGATCCCACATGTCGCGGAGCGGCTGGGCCTGTGAGCCATGGCCGCTAAGCCTGCGTGTCTGGAGCCTGTGCTCTGCAACAGGAGAGGCCACAACAGTGAGAGGCCCAAGTACCGCAAAAAAAACAAAAAAACATTATGTTTACACTGTACTGTAGTCTGTTAAGTGTGCAATAACATTATGCCTAAAAAAATGCACATAACTTAATTTAAAAAGTGATGCTGTTAGAAAAATGATGGTAGTAGACTTGCTCGATGCAGGGTTGCCACAAACCTTCAACTTGTATTAAAAAAAAAAAAAAAGGCAGTATCTGCGAAGCACAGTAAAATGAGGTTTGTCTTTGTGTCTTTACTGATTTTCTGCCTGCTGTTTGTGACAGAGCTGTGTTGAAGTCTCCAACATTGGATTCCATCTGTTTCTCCTCGTAGTTCTATCACTTTTTGCCGATGTATTTGACACTTTGTTTTTAGGTGCATACGTGTTAAGGATTGTTACCTCTTCTTGGAGATTTGACCCCTTTATCATTATGAATGACTTTCTTTATCCTTGGTAACTTTTCTTACTTTGAATTCTGCTATGTCTGAAAATAATATAGCCACTCCACTCCTGCTTTCTTTTGATTAGTATTATCATGGTGTGTCTTTCTCCATCCATGTACATGGTGGGGAGGGGTGTTCAAACTCTTATCTTTAATGGAGTTCCCCCCCCCCCAGTTTTTTTGTTGTGGTAAAATACACATATAAAATTTATCACTTTTAGATAACTAATAAGGACCTACTGTATAGCACAGGGAACTCTACTCAATACTTTGTAATGGTCTACGTAGGAAAAGAATCTAAAAGAGTGGATACATGTATATTTATAATTGATTCACTTTGCTGTACACCTGAAACTAACACAACATTGTAAATCAACTATACGCCAAAAAAAAAAAAATCACTTTAACCATTTTAAGTATTCAGTAGTGTTAAATAAGTACATTTATAATGTTGTGCAACCGTCACTACCACCCATCCACATGACTCCTTATCTTACAAAGTTAAAACTCTGTACCCATTAAATGATAACTTCACATTCCTTCCTCCTCCTAGCCCCTGGCAACCATCATTATATTCTCTCTCTCTGTGATTTTGACTATTCTAAGTACCTCATATAAATGGTTTTATGTAGTATATGTCTTTTTGTGCTTGTCTTATTTCACTTAGCATAATGTCCTCAAGGTTCATCCATGTTGTAGCATATGTGAAAATTTCCTTCCTTTCTATTGTATATACATATTACATTTGCTTATTTGTCAGTGAACACTTGGGTTGCTTTCACATTTTAGTTAATGTGAGTAATATGGGTGTACAGATATTTCTTTTTTTAAAAAAATTTATTTATTTTTGGCTGTGTTGGGTCTTCGTTTCTGTGTGTGGGCTTTCTCTAGTTGTGGCGAGCGGGGGCCACTCTTCATCGCGGTGCGTGGGCCTGTCACTGTCGCGGCTTCTATTGTTGTGGAGCACAAGCTCCAGACGCGCAGGCTCAGTAGTTGTGGCTCACAGGCCTAGTTGCTCTGCGGCACGTGGGATCTTCCCAGACCGGGGCTCGAACCCATGTCCCCTGCACTGGCAGGCAGATTCTCAACTACTGTGCCACCAGGGAAGCCCCAGATATTTCTTTAAGATCCTGCTTTCTGTTCTTTTGGGTATATACCCAGAAGTGGAATTGCTTGGTCATATGGTAATTCCGTTTTTAATTTTTTAAGGAACTGCCACACCCTTTTCTGTAACAGCTGTACTGTTTCACATCCCCACCAACAGTGCACAAGAGTTCCCATGGCTACACATCCTCTCCAGCACTTGTTATTTTGTAGTGGTGGTTGTGTTTTGTTGTGTTTTTTGTTTTCATAGTAGCCGTCCTAATGGGTGTGAGGTGGTATTTCATTGTAGTTTTAATTCATATTCCACTAATGATCAGTGACATTGAGCATCTTTTCATGTGCTTATTGGCTATCTGTGTATTCTCTTTGGAGCAATGTCCAGTTCCTTTGTCCATTGTGAGTTGGATGTTCGGGGAGTTTCTGGTGTTTAGCTGCAGGGGTTCTGTATGTATTCCGGATATTAACCCCCGACAGACATAATGATGTGCAGATGTTTGCTCCCATTCTGTGGGTTGCAGTTTACTCTGTTGATAGTGTCGTCTTTTTTTTTTTTTTTGCGGTACGCGGGCCTCTCACTGCTGTGGCCTTTCCCATTGTGGAGCACAGGCTCCAGACGCACAGGCTCAGCGGCCATGGCTCACGGGCCCAGCCGCTCCGCGGCATGTGGGATCTTCCCAGACCCGGGCACGAACCTGTGTCCCCTGCATCGGCAGGCGGACTCTCAACCACTGCGCCACCAGGGAAGCCCTGATAGTGTCTTTTGATGCAGAACATTTTTAGTTTTCAGGGAGTCCAGTTTGTCTGTTTTTTCTTTTGTTCCCTGTGCCTTTGGTGTCATATCCAAGAAATCATAGCCAGATACTGAGTCATGAAGCGTTTGCCCTGTTTTCTTCTAAAAGTTTTATAGTTTTAAGTCTTACATTTAGGTCTTTGATCCATTTTGAGTTAATTTTTTTATTTGAGGTTAAGTAAAGATCCAACTTTATTCTTCTGCATGTGGATATTCAGTATTCCCAGTACCATTTGCTGAAATGACTATCTTTTCCCCATTGGGTGGTCTTGACAACCTTGTCAAGCATTTGAGCATAAATTTGAGGGTTTATTTCTGGGCTATTTTATTCCTTTGGTCTGTTTGTTTTTATGCCAGTACCACACCATTTTTAGTACTGTAGCTTTGTAGTATTATAAGGGATATTGGTCTGTAGTTTTCTTGCAACATCTATGTCTGACTTTGTTAAAAGGGTGACGCTGGCCTCATAGAATGAGTTAGGAAGCATTCGCTCTTCTTCAGTTTTTTGGAAAAGTTTGAGAAGGATTTGTATTAGCTCTACTTTCTTTCTTTGGCTGTGCTGCACAGCATGTGGAATCTTTGTTCCCCGACCAGGGATCAAACCCATGCCCCCTGCAGTGGAAGCGTGGAGTCTTAACCACTGGACTGCCAGGGAAGTCCCAGTATTAGTTTTTCTTTCTTTCTTTCTTTTTCTGCGGTACGCGGGCCTCTCACTGTTGTGGCCTCTCCCGTTGCGGAACAGAGGCTCCGGGCATGCAGGCCTAGTGACCATGGCTCATGGGCCTAGCTGCTCCGCAGCATGTGGGATCTTCCCGGACCGGGGCACGAACCCATGTCCCCTGCATCGGCAGGCAGACTCTCAACCACTGCGCCACCAGGGAAGCCCAGCTTTTCTTTAAATGTTTGGTAAAATGAACCAGTGAAGCCATGGTCCAGGACTTTTATTTGTCGGGATATTTTTGGTTACTGACCCAATTTCCATACTAGTTATAGGTGTATTCAGCGTGCCTATTTTCTTCATGATTTAGTCTTGGTAGATTTTGTTTCTAAAAATTTTTCTATTTCGTCTTGGTAATCCAATTTATTGTACCATTGTTCATAGTACTCTCCCATAATCCTTTTTACTTCAGCAGAATCGGTAGTAACGTTCATATCTTCATTTGTGATTTTAGTAATTTGAGTCTTTCCTTTTTTTTCTTATTCCATCTAGGTAAAAGTTTGTCAAATTTGTTCATCTTTTTTAAAAAACAATTTTTGGTTTCATTTTCTCTGTTTTTCTGTTTTCTATTTTGTTTACATCTGCTCTAATCTTTATTATTTTCTTCTTTCTGCTAGCTTTGGGTTTAATTTGTTCTTTTTCTAGTTCCTTAAATTGTAATGTTTGGTTGTTGATTTGAGATCTTCCTTGCTGCTGTTTAATGTAAACGTTACAGCTACCGTGGTGATTGCATGTGTGTCTTCACCAGCTCCTCATTTCTTCAGTGGTCACACCTCCCACCTGTGGAGGCACAAGATATCCCAGTGCTTTCTTCTCCATTGGGAGGAAAACAGGTTGATTACAATTTAAACTTTTAATGAGGAAGAAAAAGATAAATTAAGCTTATTATCATGTGGATTAGCAGAATGTATATATATTTTATATATATTAAAGATAAATAAATTGGGGGTGCTCAGAACTTTACTGCCAGGATGGTGATGAAGTATTTTGGAGACCACTCAACTACACGGATGAGTCCAGAATTACTGCACGATGTGCTGAACACCTTTGCAGTTCTTCCTCTTCTCGTGGCCCTGCCCTGTTCCCCTGTTCCTGTCATACTGCTGTGTGTTTTTCATACCTCTTTGACTTTGTGTATGTGCTTGCACCACATTAATGAAGATCTGCTATTGTGAATCCCGACCTGACAAACCAAAATAGTCATATCTCCTACATTATATAACACTGATTCTAGCATAGCTCTAATAATACCTTATTACACAATAAGTATTCATAGGTATGATTTGTCTCCTTACCAAGATTTAAGCTTCTTAAAGGCCAAATAAAAATGATTGATTTAGGGGCTTCCCTGGTGGCACAGTGGTTGAGAGTCTGCCTGCCGATGCAGGGGACACAGGTTCGTGCCCCGGTCCGGGAAGATCCCACATGCCGTGGAGCGGCTGGGCCTGTGAGCCATGGCCGCTGAGCCTGTGCGTCTGGAGCTCCTCTCCCGGAGCTCCGCAATGGGAGAGGCCACAACAGTGAGAGGCCCGCGTACCGCAAAGAAAGAAAAACAAAAAAGATTGATTTAGGTCAATATTCTTGGCAAGCTAGGATAGTTTCAGACACATGGTAGAAACTTCAGTTCTTTTTGTTTGAATTAATAAGTTAATCTACAATCTGGATTTTCCTATTATGATATCACTTTATCCCACAAAGTGAACCACAAAACAAGGTATAGAATAGGCAGCCTATATAATATTTATGGTAAACTCTCAAAATCAACATGTTAAGAATTATTTCCCATCTCTCTCACATCACCCAATACTGATCTCTTTGGCTTGAACAGAAGTGTGCCGGCCAGGGATCCGTGTCATTCAAGGACGTGACTGTGGACTTCACCTGGGATGAGTGGCTACAGCTGACCTGTATGCAGAGGACCCTGTACCAGGATGTGATGCTGGAAAACTACAGCCACCTGGTCTCCGTGGGTGAGGAGTCTTCCCGGAGTCTTCCCTGTGTAATGCCTCACAGTGTGCATTTTTTTTCTTAGCTGCCAAAACTTATGAGCCCTTGGTGGAGCGTTATGATGTCTGTGCACCTCATGGGTCAGAAATGATTGCTGCTATTGAGCACAGAAAGAATGTCTCTGTTCTCACTTCCCTAAAGAAAGGTTCAGATGGGCACCATTACCATGTGACTCCTGAGCCGGCACCTTCATTGTCCTTCAGGGCCCCCGATGTCCAAGCAACTTGTCTGAAGTCTTAACCCTGTATCTCACTCACAGGGTACTGCGTCAGCAAACCAGAGGTGATCCTCAAGCTAGAGCAAGGAGAAGAGCCGTGGCCATTAGAGAGAGCATTTCCATGCCGGAGTGATCCAGGTGAGTTAGTCATTATCAGGTGAAAAAAAGAAGCCACTGGAAAAGCAGACCCAGATGGATTGGTCCAGAAGTTGAGACCTTTGGGGTCTGTCTCAGTACTTCTATGTAGGGGCTTCAGACCTTGGGAAGTAACTGAACGGCGAGCCAGCCTGCCTCAGATAACCTGAACCACATTTCCGTCCACCACTCTTAAGTACCAGTGCTTTCCTCTCTGGCCTGACTTTTAGGGAAGGTGACCATTCTGTGCCCAGTGTTGACCCCCTGCCTGCCTCCTGACCTTTGTTCTTGGTTTCTCCTTTCTAGTATTCATCTTCTCTCCATTTTCATGGACTATTTTCTTTTCAGTTTTCCCCGCAGGCATTTATTAATTCATTCTGCAGATATTCTTACTCTGTGCCATCCACGCTCCTGGTGTCGGGGATACACCAATGAACAAACACTGTTCCTGAGCTCCTATAGCTTACAAGCTAGCAGGAGGAGGAGACGTGAATAAATAAGTTTACACATCCAGTGGTGACGAGAATGGTGAAAAGAACTAAAACAGGAGATAGAGAGCGGGGTGTGCTCTTGTAAAAGGTGGTTGGAGAATGCCTTTCTGATGATGTCAGCATTAGAGCAGATAAAGAAGTAAGGAGGTGAGTCATGTGGATCCTGGGGGTTCCAGGCGAAGGAACAGCCACAGGGCCAAGTTCCTGCGGCAGCAGGTTTGTTGGAAGTGCTCTGAGGAAAACAGGGAGGCCAGAGTGGTGGCAGGGGAGCACCTGAGAGGGATGCTGGTGGGAGGTGACATCAGACAGGTAGCCAGGGGCCAAATGATGTCTTACAGGACACGGCGAGGGCTTTGACTTCATTTGGGGCGGGTTGTGTAGCTATTACTGGATTTCTACAAAAGAGTATGTTTTAAAAGAATTTCTTTGCTACTATGCAGAGGAAATTGGGGACAGGGACAAGGGTGGTGGACAAAGTAAAAGCATAAAAACAGTGTGAAATGCTGGCTCCTGAAATACTGACCACCACCATTGTTAAGGCGAATCTTAATTTATTGCTCACCCTGACAGTCTTCGTAGCATCTTGGAAAAGAGTGAACAAAGTCAGTTTATGAGATTTGAGGGTATAGTTTAAAGTATATTTTTTTAATTCAGGGGCTTAATAACCTTTGGGTAAGAATTATGATTTAACAGTTTAGGATTTGTGGACAGGTCTTGGAGAATAAGTAGTATAGTATCTATGGGAAAGGTGAGAAGTTTGTTTAAAAGGGTTTTGAGGAAGCTTCTGAAATGAACAGTAAGATCATTTGCAACTTCTGTTTTCCTGGGCATGAGTTTCATGGGGCAGGAAAGTCTGCCGGTAACACAGTCGAACAGTAGTCATGGTAATGCAGAGAGTAAGCTGTGTGGATGTTGACGGTTTCAGCTCTCGACAGCAAAGAGGTGTTTGCAGTGGCTCAGATGTGAAGTGAGGGAGGGGGTAGACGTGATGAAATGTGGCTCCACGTTGGGAGAGTAGGATTTGCTGTTGGGTAGGATGTGGAGTGAGAGAATGGGGTGGGGAGCCGAGGATGACCTCAGCATTTAGTCTGAGCAACCTGCTGGGGTGGGAAGCATTCACTGAGATGGGAAAAGTGGGGAGGAGCAGTTCGGGGCAAATTTTTTAAGAAGTGACTTTGAGAAGTGTCAGTGACTTGAGATGATTATTCAAATTTAGATGTTGATAAGGCCCTTGGACATACAGATCTGGAGTTGGAGAACAGACAGGAGTGCAGATTAAATTTGAAAGTCATGAGTTGAAAGGTGGTATGCAGACATAACTGGGCCTTGGGCAGTGGATGTGGATAGACAGGAAAAGAGGCTGCAACCCACAGCCTTACAACATGTAGGAGTCACAAGTGTAAGAGAGAAGAAAACCCAGAGAGATGTCTGGAGGGCAAGAAAGGTGCTTGTCAAGAAGGATACAATGAATTTCTAGTTTGAAATAGGAAATATGAAGTCAGCGTTTTCCCCCTTTGTTCCTGTAAACCATCTAAAACCAACTAGGAGATTGAGAAATGAGTTGCAGACTGGTATAAATCTGAGAAATAGCTAAACTTGAAACCATGACATAAGGGGAAGAACTGTTGAAAGCAATAAAAAATCAAGCTGGGTACAGGCACCTGGAATTGGAACCAGAGAGAGACCTCCAGGGCTGCTGACCTCAGAAAGAAATGCAAGGTGACTAACCCTTGGTAAAACATCAGGAAGGGATTGAACAAGATTGTGGCAGGAACTTCCTTGTTACCTGCTTTGGTTCTGAGAAGCAGAGAAGTGGGATTCAGGGTGGAATCACACACATAACCCTTAACTGTGTAAAGTATTGGTCTTTGTAGCATTTGGGGGATAAACGAGACTTTGCACGTGAAAATGCCCATAGGTTTTCAGAGAGAAATAAAAAATAATCAAATATAATGTTAAGTCCTTGGTCCTAAGCAGCCAGTGCAGGATGCATGGATGTTTTCGTAAGAAAAAAAAAAAAGGGAAGAAAGAGAAAAAAAGAAAAGGCAAAAGAAAAAAAAAAAAAAAGTTAGCGAAGGACACGCACCTGAAAAATATTGTCATAGAAGAGAGAAATATTGTGACCAAGTATCTCACTATGAATGTTTCACAGCTTAATGAAGTAATTGCTTTTATGATTCAAAAGCACAAGGAACCATATATAAGCACTGAGGGGAGAGATGAAGAGACACAGGAGATTGTCTGAAAGGTTCCAGTGCTCAGGAATGAACTGGAAGAAGAAACATCCTGACAGTAAAATGTGTAGAATTGGAAGGAGCACAAGGATCTGAAAACATAGTGAGGGGCCTGGAAGAGAGGAGCACAGGAAGTGAGCAGATGAAATGGGAATTGGGGCACAGTTAAAGGGGTCACATGTGGAAGACTGGAAAAGGAGGTTCAGCATGCACACCATCCAGTCCCCCATGTGGAAAGCCAGAGATAATTGAATAGAACAAATACTTAGAGATACATTTCAAAGAAGCTTCCTGGTATGAAAGAAGACTGGAGTCTACATGAAAAGGACTAACTTACGGGAAACTAACTCAGAACTGTCGCCACCATGGTGTATCCTAGGGAAGTTACTAGATTTTTAAAGAAAGAAAGGTTCTTTTTGGTCTGCAAAACCAAAGAATTAAGTCATTTAAAACTTTGTTGAGGAATATTCACAAATATAATTGTATATATTTAAAACGTACAGTGTGACGATTTGATGTACATATATTGTAGAATGGTTACCAAGATTAAGATAATTAACACATCCATCACCTTACGTAGTTAACAGGTAATTTGTATGTGTGTTTTTTTTGGGGTGGTGGTGAGAATGATTCAGATATATTTGCAACAGCATTCAAGGGTACAATACCATATTATTAACTATAGTCACCATGCTCTACATTAGATCCCCAGCACTTGAATTAAGTCTTTTTTCTTTTAAATTCTGGCTGTGCTGCTCGGTTTACAGGATCTGTTCCCTGACCAGGGTTTGAACCTGGGCCACAAGAGCAAAAGCACTGAATCCTAACCACTAGGCCACCAGGGAACTCCCCAGTCATTTTTAAGGAGGAGAAAAAAAATCAAGTTGATCTCAGACGTCCATAATAACATCCAGTGCTTTTAAAAGCACTGGAGAAAGAATTACAAAATCCTTAAGAACTAAAAGTAAATCCCAATAATTTTATATGTAGACAAAATGTTATTCAGCTAAAGTAACAACAGTAAGTTTGAACATGCAAGAATGCAGGGAAATATTGTTTTCGTGAATTCTTTGTAAAGAATTTTCTAGAACATGAACTTTAATCAAGAAATGGTAAAGTATAAAATAGCAGAAGATTGTTTTTGAGTGCTATTTAAGTGAGAACTAAGTCTAAAACTGAAGTGGGGATTGATTATCAGGATAGAATTAAAACATAAAGGACTTAAGATTTTAGGATTATTAGATATAAAATTTTAAAATTTGTGTGGAATAGCCACATCCCAAAATAAACAAAGCAGTTTAGAAGGCTAAAAACTAGGGGGAGCTTGCCCTTTCAAATTCAGTGCTAGCTATTGGCTGTAGTGTGATATTAATGTAAGAATAAACGGATTAGGGGGCTTCCCTGGTGGCGCAGTGGTTGAGAATCTGCCTGCTAATGCAGGGGACACAGGTTCGAGCCCTGGTCTGGGAGGATCCCACATGCCGTGGAGCAACTAAGCCCGTAAGCCACAACTACTGAGCCTGTGCGTCTGGAGCCTGTGCTCCACAACAAGAGAGGCTGTGATAGTGAGAGGTCCGCGCACTGCGATGAAGAGTGTCCCCCACTTGCCACAACTAGAGAAAGCCCTTGCACAGAAACAAAGACCCAGCACAGCCAAAAATAAATAAATTAAAAAAAAAAATCAGAACATTTCCCAGCTGTGGTCAGAGGAAGTCCTGACTACTGAATAAAGGCACAGAGAGATGCAACATTGGTGGCTTTGAAGATGGGAGAATGAGGCTAAGAGCCAGGGAAGGCAGGGCTTAAAAAATAAAATAAAATAAACGGATCAGAAGATTCCAGAACTAGCTCCATGCATATGGAAATCAGATATGTGAGAAACAGACAAAGGGGAGGTAATTCAATAAGTGCTGTTGAGAAAATTATTCATATGGCGAAAACATTTGTCTTTTACCATTATACAGAAATCAATTTAAAAGTAAAATATATAAGACTTCTAGAAGAAAGTATAGTGGAATATGTTTATAACTATATAGAAGGGGAATATATGTACACTCTTGATATATATGTATCATCATCTATGTACAATCCTTATGAAAGGGTTCTCAAACAGCACAAAAATACTGTTTTAGAAGAAAAAAATAGATTATATTAAGAACATTCACTCATTACAAAACACCATAAAAATTCAAAATTCATGGCATAGAGTGAGAGAAGTTATTTTTAACATATATAACCAGCAAAGGCTTAATATCCAAAATACATTCATGGCTTTTCTCAAACAGAAATTTAAATAAGACATTATTCATTTTACTTAATTTCTGCTTCCTCCCACTAGAATGTAAACTTCATGAGAACAGGGTTTGTTTTCTTTCATGTCTGTGTTTCCACTGTCTAGGATAGTGCCAGCCACAGCTTAGCATTCAATAAAAGTTTGTTGAATAATGAACTCCTACAATTCATAAGAAAAAGTCAAACAACCCAACAGAGAAGTGGACAAAAGACATACATGAAAAGGAGACACAAGTGGGAAACAAAAATACAAATGATAAATGAGAATATCTACAACTTCATTCGTAATAAGAGAAGTAAAAAGTATGACAATGAAATAGCATTTTCTGTGCTCAAATTTGGCAAAAATTAAGACGTCTTTCAATAGCAAGCAGTTTTGATCACATGATCACTCTGCTGGGAAGAGTTTGTCAAGAACTAGGTCTTACAATGTCCCTTCCCTGTACCTCATCTGTTCCTAAGAGTTAAGGTTTTCACTTTACCCAGTGACTGAAAAATTCCCACGTTTTCTATCTCCACCTCGTCTGCCCTCTACTCTCTGTTTTACCTGAGATGTTCTAGTCTTTTCATTGTCAGTGTGGCAGAAACTAACCCTAAAATCATTTCTTCCAAATTGTAAATCTTCTCACGTTCCTTATTTCCACTTACTTGGGTTCTAATCTTTTCTTCTTCCGTACCTGACAACCATGAAAAGTACCTGTAATACTGATCTGTCCATAGTTCCTCTTATTTTTAATTTTCTTTTGAAAACTGTCTTCTATAGCTTTTATTCTTATCTTCCAGTCACCTTACATTAAAACCAGAACCTTATTCTCTGATGCCTTATTTCATTCCTAATTGTAAGTATATACTTTTAAATCTAAAGCATCTGTTTCAGCTTGTTGCTGGCCTTATATAATCCTAGGGTTGTCCTCTATTACTTAAGATACCTTTTCTTAAACATATCAGTCCATATTCATCCTTTTTTGTTGATGTTACTCAAAAACTCATGGTAAGTTCCATATGATCCTCCTTCTAAATACTGCTCATATATCTTACTCACATCTGCACCTCTTCTTGAGGTTTGCCTGTCCAGATCCTTAAGAAAGGGCTTAGGACTGTGCCTGGCATGTAGTTAATGCTTGTTGTGCGTATTTTACACTTAGTTTATGTTTGAGCTCAAGTACTCACCTCTGTTTTGAAGTGCTTCTTACTCTCTCCCCTCTTAGAATTCCCATTTCACTTAGTAGCTGAGCCACAAGGAATTCAGACCTCATCATATACTGTGACACCTGAGAGCATCTGGTTATTGCTGAGGCTTTTGTCCCCATCTGGGGGGCGTCTTTTTTTTTTTTAACTCTTCCTTAATTTGATGTATAGTATATAATCGATATGCTCATCTATTAATGCTTATATGTTTATTCAGAAAGCATTTCCTAAGTACATAGGGCTACATCACTTACCTGTAGATTCTGATTCATAGGGTACATGGATTGACATGGGGCTATGACAGTCTATACTCCATGTTTTGTTTTTTTTTTTATAAATTTGTTTTTATTTGTTTATTTTTGGCTGCACTGGGTCTTCGTTGCTGTGCGCGGGCTTTCTCTAGTTGCGATGAGCGGGGGCTACTCTTTGTTGAGGGGCGTGGGCTTCTCATTGTGGTGGCTTCTCCTGTTGCGGAGCGTGGGCTCTAGGCGTGGGGGCTCAGCAGTTGTGGCGCACGGGCTCCAGAGCACAGGCTCAGCAGATGATTGTAGACCAGTGGTTGCTCTGTTTTGACCTTGGAGCTGCAGGCAGCTCGGTTACATTGTCTTATTTGCCTTCTCTGTCCTCACAGGTTGTTAAGTACTCTGGTTCTTTCCAGATTTTTGTTTTATTTATATAGCTCATATTTTACACTTGTGCTAATTAACTAAAGTGGCATTTTAATTGTTCTTGCTTTGTAACACTTCTCCAAGTCCCTCTTCATTTCTATTTTTCAAGACTTTCTTGGCTTTTCCCACATTAATTCTTAGAGGCGACCTTTAGAAAGGATTTACCAGGCTCCTCTCCAGAGCTTTTTGGGATTCTGATTGAATTTAAATTTAGTCTAAAGTAGCTGCCTACTGAGTGGCACTCCTAATCCCACTGGCTGGACCACTTCCCCCCAACCAGAGGCAGGGCTCAGAGACAGTTTCTGTTGGTTTTTTTCCTGTGAGTGGGCCATACTTTCTTTGCATGTTTTGTAATTTTTTGCTGAAAACTAGACATTTTAGATAACGTGGGAACTCTGGAAATCAGATTCTCCCCCTGCCCCAGGGATTTTTTGTTGTGGGTTCTTGTCATTTGCGTCCTTAGTGACATAAGTCTATATCCTTCGTCATGTGTGGCCACTTAACTCTTTTTAGTTTTTGTTTTATACTGGAGTATAGTTGATTTACAATGTCATGTTAGTTTCTGGTGTACAGCAAAGTGATTCATAAAGATTCATAAAGAATATATGTATTCTTTTTCATATTCTTTTCCACTGTAATTTATTACAAGTTATTGAATATACTTCCCTGTGCTATACAATAGGTCCTTGTTGGTTATCTATCTTATATTTAGTAGTGTGTATATGTTAATCCCAAACTTCTAATTTATCCCTCCCCCCTACCTTTCCCCTTTGGTAACCATAAGTTTGTTTTTGAAGTCGGTGAATCTGTTTGTTTTGTAAATACGCTCGTTTGTATCATTTTTTTTAGATTCCACATATAAGTGATATCATATTTGTCTTTGTCTGACTTAGTATGATAATCTCTAGGTCCATCCATGTCGCTACAAATAGTGTTATTTCATTCTTTGTGTCTGGGTAATATTCCATTGTATATATGTACCACGTTTTCTTTATCCATTCCTCTGTTGATGGGCATTTAGGTTGCTTCCATGCCTTGGCTATTGTAAATACTGCTGCTATGAACATTGGGGTGCATTTATCTTTTTGAATTATGGTTTTGTCTGGATATATGCCCAGGAGTGAGATTGCTGGATCATACGGTAGTTCTATTTTTAGTTCCTTAAGGAACCTCTATACTGTTCTCCATAGTGGCTGCACCAATTTACATTCCCACCAACAGTGCAGGAGGGTTCTCTTTTCTCCACACCCTCTCTAGTATTTGTTTATAGACTTTTTGGTGATGGCCAGTCCGATTACTGTGAGGTGATAACCTCATTGTAGTTTTGATTTGCATTTTCTAATAATTAGCGATGCTGAGCATCTTTTAATGTGCTTTTTGGCCATCTGTATGTCTTCTGTGGAGCAATGTCTATTTATTTAGATTTTCTGCCCATTTTTTGATTGGGTTATTTTGATACTGAGCTGCATGAGCTGTTTGTATATTTTGGAGACTAATTCCTTGTCAGTGGCTTTATTTACAAATATTTTTTTCCCCATCTGTGGGTTGACTTTTTGTTGTTTATCATTTCCTTTATTGTGCAAAAGCTTTTAAGTTTAATTAGGTCCCATTTGGTTTTTTGTTTTTATTTTCGTTATTCTAGGAGGTGGATCCAAAAAGATACTGCTGCGATTTATGTCGAAGAGTGTTCTCTGCCTATGTTTTCCCTCTAAGAGTTCTATAGTGTCCGGCCTTACTTACACTTAGGTCTTTAATCCATTTTGAGTTTTTGTGTATGGTATTAGAGAATGTTCTGATTTCATTCTTTTACATGTAGTTGTCCAGTTTTCCCAGCACCACTTATTGAAGAGACTGTCTTCTCGTATATTCTTGCCTCCTTTGTTGTAAATTAGGTGACCATAGGTGCGTGGGTTTATTTCTGGGCTTTCTATCCTGTTCCATTGCTCTATATATTTTTTTTCAGTACCATACTGTTTTGATTACTGTAGCTTTGTCAGGGCACCTGATTCCTCCAGCTCCGTTTTTCTTTCTCAGGATTACTTTGTATTTGGGGTCTTTTGTGTTTCTGTGCAAACGTAAAAAATTTTTGTTCTAGTTCTGTAAAAAATGCCATTGTAACTTGATAGGGATTGCATTGAATCTGTATATTGTGTGGTCACTTAATTCTGTTCCATTAGCTTCCAGAGGTCAGCTGTGTTTTGTCAGCTTCTGTAAACACCTGGAGCCAAAAAAAGGGGACATTCCCCCAGTTTTGCAGGCTGGCTGTGTTGGGCACTCCTTCAGCACTTAGCCAGGCTGGTTCCACTCTGCCTTAGCCTTCACTTCCAGCTTACATGGAGCCTGTAGGCCAGTCCAGGTGAGAGCATAGGGACTTTTCAGGTCTCTTCTGAGCTGTGTCTCACCTGGGCACACACGATGTGCACTAGGAAGCGTGCACTAGGAAGCTTTTCAAAAGCTTGTATTGCCACACAGAACTCCATTTTCCAACCTGTCCCTTCCCAGGCTTCTCAATACGTCTGCTGCTCACTTTGACTGTCATCCTGTCCCCCAGGTTGCTGCCCCCACCCCCAGGACTTGTGCCTTTAAATGCCTTTGGCACCAGCCCTCTGGGAAGACTGCTCTGAGTCAAGGAAACAACAAAGGGAAGCCCTGTTACTGACTTACAGACAGCAGCCCACAGGTGAGGCCCACAAGCACAGCCCTGTGGGGTAAGGTCTCATTCTTGCCCTGCCCCCAGCAACCTGTGCCTGGGACTCAGGCTGCCATCAGTCAGGCTGGTGACCGGAGATGTGGGGGACAGTGGGTAGGCAGCTTTCTCATTGCAAAGTGTTGCCCTTATCAAGCTTCCTTGGTGGTTCTAAGTCCCACACTAGATTCTAGAGTTTTGCCAACGTTGCCAGCTCATTAATTGTTCATGTTGGGGGAGGGGGACAGATTTCTCTACTCTGCCATTTTTGGTGAAATCACTTCCCGTCAGTTTTCGAGCACTTCCTGATTGCTCATACAAATGACTGTTCTACACCTAATTTTCCTAATCAGCATTGGAATAAGCTTTTACTCTTAAAAGCTCTGGTTCCATTTAGTGGAGAATAATTACAAACCAAGATCTGGGTGAACATTTTTCTTTTTCTTTGGGGGGGGGGGCGGGCGCACACATTTTTCTAAAATACTGCATATTTAATTAGGAATTTAATACTATTACAGTGTGCTAGTATTTATTAGGATTCTGTTGATTCCACAAATAATCTTGTTGAAAAGATTATTGTTGAAAAGATTTTGAGTGGGCTGCCTTTTACTTTCTAAGACTCACTCTTGTATTTCATCATTTTGGAGGAAGGCATAGGTTGCATTTTAGAAGACATGACTGCAGTTCATTTTTTGTTGGCTAATTCTGTGTAAGTGTCAGATTGGCTGCCAAGCAAAGTGGCTGAACCAAGAGATTGAAATCTCATGTACAATTCCAAACAGGGGGTCCAGGGAGGTAGGGGACCCTCCCCATCCCGTTCCATGGTGTTATCCAGAGAAAAGTTTCCCTTCAACGTATTACTTTTCCATCCCCTAAGCAGGAGTTGGCAAAATATGGATCATAGGCCAAATTTGGCCTACTGCCTCTTTTTTGTACAGCATAAACCAAGAATGGTTTTTATATGTTTTAGAATAATAAGTTCTATCAAACACAGCCCAAGCAAGGGAAGGAGGAAAGGCAGTGAAGAACCAACTTTTAAGAATGTGACTCAGAGGATGACACAGATTTCCCTAATGGGCTCCAACATAATCACCTGGCCACACCTACCTGAAAGGTAAGTTGAGAAGTCAAATCTCCAGTGATGTGCCAGTTGAAACTGAAGGGGGAATCTCTTTCATAAACAGCAGGGTAACACTGTAGTACAGTCAGCAGCCCAGTTTATTACACTGAGTTCTACAAAGTGATGCAGACACTCACATGTAGAACTCTTTTATCATAAGAACGTTTACAAGCAGCTGTGCCATTTTCCTGAAAGTTGGCTTGGGTAGAAGTTGCCAGAAAAGGCACAGAAGGCACCATTTAGGTACCTAAGCTATAAAATTCTGGCTAAAACTGAACAGAATAAAACATTATTGGGGATTTTAATTAGGAGCCTTTAATTTTCCTGTGTGCATGTCTTCGTATTTCTGGAGGAGTCCTGGGCACAGTGTTAACTGTACTACTCAGTGAAAACATGCTTATTTTATCAGCATTGGTTTCTGTGTGGACCCCACTGTGTCTTCATGCCAAACCCCAATTCCATCCCTTCCCCCACAGGTACTCACACTGATGAAGGTATGACCTTAAGCACATATAGAGGGTGTGTGTGTAACTTAATTGATGTAAACATTTTTTAGTTGCACGAAATCTCATTCCATCCATTTTTCTTTCATTCATATCTAAAAGTGTTAATCAGCTGTGCTACAACAGAGCACACACTGCTAACTGCTGGACACCACCCCACTGCTTGATCCACATTTTACTCACCTCTTCTAATGACAGTCACCTAGGATATCTCAAAAGTCCTGCTGTGGTGAAATTCCTCCTGTGTATTTCTCTGGGATCTATCAACAGATTGGGGTACTACTGCATGATAAAGCACACATATTATTGAATTTAAAAGGTATTTCCAGGTTAGTTTCCCAGATGCCTGTATCATTTTATACTTCCACAGTATACAAACATACCAATACATCCTTACCAGTATCTATCCATACAACTTTCTTTGGGGTGCTAGAGTGGACAGCCCAGCCAGCCACGCTGAGGTGGAATAAAGAGAGGGTGACTCTCTGTTGCCTCAGAAGAGGGCCCTGGTGTTAGGAATGGTCTTCATTTTGACCTGTTTTGAGAGGCCACAGAAGCATCAAATGAACCACCATTTCACTATAACTGAAAAAACAGACAAAAAAACCTGGGGGAATCTCACCTCTATGTGCCAGGAGGGGTCGACCTCCTGCTCAGCCCTTGGAAACCCCCTGGGAGTTCCAAATCTGCTCACACTCCACAGTATGAGGTCACTGTGTATAAAGAGCAAGTACTCCTGGCTCTGCCCAATTCCACATTCGGTTTGCTGCTGGGTGGGGAAACAGAACCATCCCCTGTGGTGCCTTCTTTCATGAACTTAGGCCTTGCCAGGAATAGTTAAAAACTTTTCAAATACTGCATTCCATCAAATCTAAGACAACCCATTATTTTAAGTACCTCTAAGGAAGAAAAAAAATCAATGCCAGTTGAATCAGAACATGCTATAGATCCTAACTTCAGAAAACACTGACATCTCTGAAACAATAAAGAAATCCCATGACTGCATTACTGAAGAGGCAGTTGAGGACCACGACCACTTACATGTACAGGACCCTTTCATGTCAGGCACTCCATAAGAGAAAAAGAATGTGGTAAACCATTTAAACTTTTCAAATATTTTACTTAAAATGCATAGTGTTTATTTAAGCTACTTCCCTCTAGTGTAGGAAACCTCTGCAAATATCATTTCAACAAATATACTATATATAGTTGCTACATAAAACTATTATACACTCTACCAGAATTTTAATTCCTGTTATGTAGCAGACTCAAGATCATCTAGACAAATATGGTGGAAAAGTGATAAGCAACAAAAAACAGGTGCCATGAGTGATAGAAATACATGAGAAACATGGCATTTCATCTCCGTGGTAAGGGGTGAATTACTCAAATAATACAGGCTATCAGGCTAATTACTGGACAACAGAAGTAGGTCCTTACCTGACACCATATATTGTCAACAACATGGTAGCAATGATCCATGAATAACAAATTAACCTAAACAAAATTTATGTCATGCATTACCAAAAGAAAGATATACCTGACATCATATCAGGTTCCAGAGGTTCTTAGTAACATAACAATTTAGAAAAACATACACATTTAATGGTTTCAGGTTTTCTAATTCTTAAACTATTTACACCAAAATTTACAGAAAATTCGAAATCAAAATCAACAGCTCAAAATAAATGATTTGCCTAAAGTCCACTTCTCAATCGCGTAACTCCTACAAACTCTGTATCTTTAGTTATCCCTAAAAACAACCTAAATCAATCATCTTAAAAATAAATTTAGTCTTTCAGAAAAGAAACAGTCCAGAGTGGAATGGCTACATGGCTGGCTGGTTCAGTGGCTCAAGAGCATTGCCCAGGTCCCAGGTTCTTCCAATCTTTCTGCTCTGCCATGTACAAATTATATCATAATTCATTGCTGAAAGACAGAGCCAGGCATCACATCCAGAGGAGGAAAAGTTCAACAAGGTTCCATTTCACCCAGCATGATTCCTTGAAGCTTTGAAGAAAACTTTTCCAGAAATAACCTGTCAGATGTTTCCTTTATTTGTCTAGAATGGGTCCTTGGACCACTCTAAACCAGTTGCTGGCCATGAGAAAGGGGTTATCATTATTGGCTGAAACTAATCAGGATTTTTCTGTTCTGTCAGGAGGAATGGATACCCAAACTTGGCCAGCCAACAATAAGGAGCGAGTGACTAGGGTGGTCACCCAACAATGCCAGCTACAAAGCCATATGAACCCACTCTTAATCCATTCAGGAAGGAGCAAAGCACAGTGTTTAAAAATACCATCGTATCAAATAAAATTAATTCCTAGGTTACACATCATGTGTGCTCTGCACACTTACACTTAGGTAGGCATCTAAATAAAAAACCGTAGATGAAAAAAATTAGATTAAAATGAAACTATTTTAGGTTCATCTAAAAAACTGTACTGAGTGCAATGAGTCCTATGTTCCTCACTACAGACTTCTGGCATTAACAATTGTAAATTATCTATGCCATTTTCTATTTTTTGCATAGATTTCTTTCTCTTGCTAATTCAGATACAGTTGAAAACATTATTAAAAACACTGGCTCCCTTATGGAAGACTTAGTTCATTACCAATGATAAAATGCATTTATAAATGCCAGGGAAGATTACAAAAAGAAGCATACTTCATATCTTTCAAATATTAGTTCAGTAATTAAGATACTAACATAGTGGTGCTACTTAAAATGGGTCTTTACCATATGTCTTAGAAATTATTCTAATAAGGATAAGATGCCTTTTCAAACATGATTCAAACTGAACAATTCCTGTAATGCAGCATCTTAAAAAGCAAACAAACAGACCAAAACACCCTCAAAAGCATTAGTCCTACATCCTCAGGACCCACTCATATATGAGCTTAATGTTGCCATGTTGCTGTCTTGATTAGCTACCTGACAACTTTACAGCTTCTATTTACATAAGGAGCATGTTTATTCACAACAGCCATCTTCTGTAGCTTGTTTTTTACAAAAAGCTTTATATTTTATCAGAAACATAACTTTCAGTATTCATAATTTCCAACAGAATATGTTCTCCACATTCCTTAAGTTGAGAGATTTTCCCTTGGTCTGAATTCCCTGATATGTGAAACAGTTTGAATCCATGGTGAAACTATGTACAATTTAAGTATCAATAAATTTTTACTCTTATCAACCCATCATGGGGCCTAGTTACAGTTGTGGTTTCCATCCTGTGAACTTCCAGATTCCAAGTCTGACTATAATGCTTGAAGGCTTGTCCACACTCACCTTTGTGAACTGTCTTAGGATGGTAGGAATATTGAAGGTTCTGTGACATTAAATGAGGTGTGACTTCAGAGAAGCCTTCCCACGTCAAGTACGTTCATATTCCCTCTCCTATGAATTCTCTGATGGCTATTGAAGGCTGATTTGTGGTAGAATTTTTTCCCACATTCGTTACATTCATAGGGCTTCTCTCCTGAATGAGTTCTATAATGTACCGTAAGGTATGACATCCGAGAGAACGCTTTCCCACATTCGTTACATTCAAAAGGCTTCTCTCCTGAATGAATTCGATGATGGATAGTGAGATATGACATCTGAGAGAAGAACTTCCCACATTCACAACACTCATAGGCTTTCTCTCCTGTGTGTGTTCTCTGATGTCTATTAAGAGCTGAATTCTGGCAGAAGGTTTTCCCACATTCAGTACATTCATAGGGCTTCTCTCCTGAATGAATTCTGTGATGTATAGTGAGGTATGACATCTGAGAGAAGAACTTCCCACATATGTAACATTCATAGGGCTTCTCTCCTTTATGTATTCTCCGATGTCTACAAAGGGCTGAATTCTGGTAGAAGGTCTTCCCACATTCGTTACATTCATAGGGTTTCACTCCTGAGTGAGTTCTATGATGTATAGTGAGGTATGACAACTGGGAGAATAACTTTCCACATTCATTACATTCATAGGGCTTCTCTCCTGTGTGGACTCTCTGATGTCTCATGAGGGCTGAGTTCAGGTAGAAGGTTTTCCCGCATTCGTTACATTCATAGGGCTTCTCTCCTGAATGAGTTCTGTAATGTACAGTGAGATATGACAACCGAGAGAAGAATTTCCCACATTCATTGCACTCGTAGGGTTTCTCTCCTGTGTGTGTCCTCTGGTGTGTAGTCAGAGTAGACTTGCGGCAGAAACATTTCCCACACTCGTTGCACTTATAGAGTTTCACGCCTGTGTGAATTTTCTGATGGTCATTAAGTGCTGACTTCTGGGAGAAGGTTTTTCCACAGTCATGACAAACATAGGGTCTCTCTCCTGAATGTGTTCTCTGGTGTTGTGTGAGATGTGTCTTCTGGCAAAATGATTTTCCACAATAACTACATTCATAGGGCTTCTCTCCTGAGTGAGTTCTCTGATGTTGAATGAGGTGTAACTTCTGGTAGAAAGTTTTCCCACATTCAGTACATTCATAGGGCTTCTCCCCTGTGTGTGTTCGCTGATGTACAGTGAGGGTTCCCTTCTGGCAGAAGGATTTCCCACATTGGTTACATTCATAAGGTTTCTCTCCTGTATGAGTCCTCTGGTGTATAATAAATTTTGACTTTTTACAGAAGGATTTCCCACATGCATTGCATTCATAGGGCTT
>NW_021703769.1:82235222-82240747 GCF_005190385.1 Monodon monoceros
ACTTCCATATGAGTTCTCTGGTGCACACTGAGGTTTGACATTTGGAGAAAAGCTATTTCAGATTCGTTCCACTTGTAGGGCTTCTCCTCCATATGATTAACAAACACTGTACCCTTTTGAAAGGCTTTCTGATATTCCATATATTCAAAGGGTTTCTCTAAAATATGAATGTTCTGATAAATACTTCCTTCATTTAGAGCATAAGCCTCCCTATTTTGATTAAATTCATAAGGTTTATCTCCTGGATGAGTTTTTTCAAGCTTAACATGGAGAAGTGATTTCCCACATGCACTACATTCATCTGGCTTCATTCTTGCATAGCTTCCATCACTACTAATATATTCTGAAGTAGATTTTAAACTCTTTCCACATGAGTCACATTTACAGGATATTTTTCTTGAAGGAACAGGGTTTGTTTCCACATTAAAAGTCTTACCAAAAACATTACCTCTCTCTTCAATCAGGGTTTTGTTGTTGACAAATTCAGTTTGCCTTGAATGTTTGTCTTCATTTTCCTGGGCTCCCTCTATCAGATCATGGGCTTCCCAGTCTTCTTCTAAAAAGAGGCAAAATTAACCAATTTTTATACATCTTCCTAAATGTGACTTGTACACAAGCCATTTCTTTGTGGCACAGGTGCTAGCTTCATGGACAGATGAAAACAATTCCAAGTGTACTTTTTTCCCTTATTCTTTTGGTTTGGAATAAGCACCCACATGCACACACACAACCTCCACAATCTCCAGTGGTGAGAAAAGCTGACAAAAGCACAAGCACTGGGCTTCCCTGATGGCACAGTGGTTAAGAATCTGCCTGCAAGTGCAGGGGACACGAGTTTGAGCCCTGGTCTGCGAAGATCCCACATGCCACAGAGCAACTAAGCCCATGTGCCACAACTACTAAGCCTGCGCTCTAGAGCCTGTGTGCCACAACTACTGAAGCTCGCACACCTAGAGCCTGTGCTCCGCAACAAGAGAAGCCACTGCAGTGAGAAGCCTGCACACTGCAACGAAGAGTAGCCTCTGCTCACCACAACTAGAGAAAGCCCACGCACAGCAACGAAGACCCAACGCAGCAAAAACACACACAAGCACCTTTGATCTTTGCTACTTTTAAGATTTTGTTCAAAACTGGGTATAGAAGGTAAAATACAAACGTGGAGCAATGATGAGAAGACAAAGGATGCTGGGTGAATGACCAATTCTTAGATGTGAAAGGACTCACTGCAAACAGGTAAACTGATGGGGCGACAATGAATTTAGCCACTGGACAAGGACAAGGAGGAATCAGTCTCAGGAGGTGGATCAGCACTTTACACCATGGCACTTTCACATCAAGTGGAGAGACAGATCACAGGCTAAGGCACTGTCACCTACACCGAGATGTCTGGTACCAGCTATGCCCCAGCTTACGTTCAACGACAGGTCTCTGCTCCTATTGTTTTACTAAGTTTGCTGGACTTCCAGCCTTGATCCACTCAAACCCTATCTTTTAGGGGGTGTCCATGCTTAAAAAAAAATACTATTCAAGTCCTTTCTCAAGTTAATTAGCTCCATTTCCCCTTAAAGTTGAAAATAATTACTCTCCATACATTTTTGATTCAGCCTTGCATTGGAACATTAACATTCCATGTGCAATGCTGACTTTTAAATTACCCATGCATCTCTGTTCTCTTTTCTTAACCAAAACCTCTTAGAAAGTATGGCTCTATTTCCTATTTCTTTTGAACCCCTCAATAGAAATCATAGTTGTTCTTAATTTTAATCATATGGACATCTTTCGACTACCAGCAGAATATATGAGATGTCACCTAGACATGCATATTTAGAAATAAATGCCTATATCTGAATCACTTTGCTGTACACCTGAAACTAACACAACACTATAAACTGACTACACTTCAATAAAAAAATAAAAATAAAAAAATACCTGCCTATAAATTATTTCTGATTGAATGGACAAGAAGGTTCTTTCACCTACCTGGCTCCTCAGATAATCAAAGAAATAAACATGTACTATATATTACATATTATGATGAGGGGAGAGAACATGGCCTTTTCTTTATTGGATTATGGGGGGTGTGGTGTGCAGAAGCTCAAGCAAAAAATACATAATCAAATAACAGATTCCTTGATCAGACCTAGCTTTTTTTTAAGGCATCACCATGATGAGGTGGAGTCAAAGTCAAAGAAGAGATTGGAGTGATGATTAGAGCTGGAAGGAAAAACTTCAAGGAGCGGTTGAATATTTGAGTTCAGACTTAAAGAATGTGTAATCTGGACAAATAACCCACACCCCAATGAAACAGAAGACATTTAGAAGTGTGGACCAAAGGGAGTTTATCCGGAGTTTCGGAAAACAATAGAAAATTAAAATTTCCAGGTAACACAGGGCCGATATTGGGTAATTCTTGAGGAGGAGTTTAAATTCTTTTTAGCAATCAACAGGGAATTGCTGTAGGCTTACCCTATGAGACTAGTGATAAGATGGGTTAGAAAGGCAGATGAACACATCTTGCAAATCCAGTCAGAATGAAGGAGCGCCTACTGCTCCCACAGGAAACACTGAACCAGAGGACAGGGTGGACAATGCAGCATTAAACAGGCAAAAACCCTCAAGACTTCAGACAGGAGGAGCCCTTTGAAGAAGTCGGGGAACAAACCACTGAAGTGCGAAGCAGATCCTTCAGAGACATTTCTGGAGGGGGTGGAAGGATAAATGATCCACGACTCATTTCTGTACCTCCTACTCACTCCGCACCTACTCCGACACGACAGCATTCAAGGCCCTGGCCACAGAACAGTAAATAGAAGACAAGATGAAAATGGGCATTTGGAGGAAGAGGGAGATACCAAACTCCAGCAGCACTCGTCTCAGGAATGACCAGCACCCGTGCTCATGACAGCAAAGGTGAACTGAGTTTACTGGTTTATGCACAAGACGGGGGTTTGACCTCTGACCTCAAGGAAAGAGAAGTGAGAAGTGCAACTGCAGACAGAAACAAGTCTGAGGCATTTCATGGGAAAGAAGAAAAAAGGGAAGTAAAAAGAATATGGAGAGTCACGAGTTATTCTCTAGTAACAGACTATGAATGCCTGAAAGCAAAAAGAATCTACAATAAGAGGTTACTGAATATGCTGTAAGAACAAGAGGATCTGAGGTTTAAGAGGAAGAAGGAAGTGAGTGGGTTTGGTTCTGGGTAGAAGCAAGCGTGGAGGAGCTCTACCAACATAAGCTTTTGTGGGGAAGGAGGAAGTCTTTGGGAGTGAGATTCGTGTAGCTAAAAGCACACGAGCAACTCTCCTTAGTCACTTCTAAGGCTTGGCACCATTAAAAAAATTCCAGGGAAAAACACTTCTGAGTTACCGACCTCCTCACTGCCTCACTCACACACCTGGGTAACTCTGAAGTAGGAATTCTCCTCCCACTATCCATGGCTCTTCTCCTTTCTCCAACTTGGTGATAACTTCCGGTTTGATAATGTGACACCCTGTTAACAGAAATGAGAGAGAACTTGAGCCTGGCTGCTGGGCTTCCAGATCTGTCGTCTAAGCAAAGGGCTGCCTTTCGAGCTACACAACAGAAGTGGCCATCTGTGCTGTACCAAAATTAGAACCTACTTGGAGGCAAAGACCAAATGCCCTCCTGCCTGGAGCCCCAGATTACTCACATTTGTCCCATTAAATTCAAAGTTAAAGTCAGTAAGTTAGAGGGAAATCCTGTTTATCTCAGCAATTCAGAAAGCAGGCTCTCCTCACCCACAGAAACGAGGTGGCTGTAGTTCTCCAGCATCACATCCCTGTAGGTTGTCTTCTGCTCAGGGTCCAACTGCTGCCACTCATCCTGGGTGAAGTCCACAGCCACGTCCTTGAATGACACTGGCCCCTGTAATGGCACCGTGATGGGAACTGGGTGACGTGGAGAAAACTTAGGGGGACAAGAGCTCACCCAGCTCACCAAGAAAGTTAACACTGTATACCTCTTTTACGTTATGGATCTCGTGGGAGGAAAATAAATACAGTACACTGCTATGAGTTCGTTCAGTGTACAGCAAAGAAAGAAAATATTGTCTTACACTGTGAGCCAGGAACAATCCTGGCTGTTGGGGACCTACAACAGCAGACAAAGCCCCTACCCCCGAGGAGCACAGGCCTGAGGACATGCGTGCCAACCCGGGATGCACTGTGCCCCTTCGCTTGGCTTCCAGACTGTTAACAGCGTGGTCCTCCTCTTACCTCCCCGGCCCACTCCTTCTCAGTCTCGTTTGCTGGCTCCTCCTCTCCCCTGAGTCATCCTCAAGTTAGAGGAACCTGGGGCTCAGTTATTTTCTTTTACACTTTGCTTTGATGGTGATCCCATCTGGCCTCATGGCTTTAATTACCATCTACATGTCAACATTTCCCAAATTTATATCGCCAGCCCAGGCTTCTCTCCTAAACTCCGGACACATGTGTCCCATTCCTGTCCTAAGCTTCTCCTACTGCTCACAGAAGGAGTTGAGCTGCAGTACTGGCCACACTTCCCAAAGTAACAAGCAAGCCAGGCAACACATCCTAGTTCCATATTTTACTATGAAGATAAGCCTGCAGTGGTCTGACCCTGACCTGCCAAACGAGCTGTTGGGGACAGCTGGGTCAGCTGCCCCTAATTCCCAGCTGGGGACCTGGAATCCCTTCTTCCCACGAACACCTTCCAGGGGAGGAGGCACACTCCTGACAAGGGACAGAGAGCTCACAAAAGAACTAGAAATTGCCACACCCAGATGTTTCAGCATGGATCTTTTGAATAAATTCACGAACACTCACACCAGTCATTACAAACTGTTTCCTTCTGTACCATCACCTCTGAAATAAAGATAATAATGGTACCTATCACATAATGATACAGATCAGTATCAAATGGATTCATCCATGGAAAGCACTTAACATAGTCCTTTGGACATAAAACGCTTCTCAATGATACCTACTATTACTGTTGATAAAGTGTATCCCATTACTCGTGAAAGGAGAACAAACATGAAGCAGAAAACAGAGAAGTAAATTTAAATAACTAAATGTAATGTGGCTGTTAAGTTTATGCAATTGCCAAGAAAGGAATAAAACACAGAACTAGCATGTTAAAAATAAAAAAGTTCAGGTGATTTCAAAAGAACGTGGAGGGAAGAATGTTGTGGAAGAGGTTAAGGAAAAGACCACACCAAGCTCAGAGGCCGTTTAAGATGGCAACAAACTCCTGACATTGACTGAAAATCAAAGTTCTTTATGTGGAGCAATCGAAGAGGCAGGATGGCTCCTGTTAGCAAGGTCCCCTGAGATGCCAGATCACCTGACCCCCAGCTCCAGATGCAGAGAGTTCCGGGACCCAGGCTTTGCTGGCCTGGGAAGGCTGAGGGTGCCCACCTGCTGACAGGACACCGGGGGGCAGGGGCCGGTGAGTGGGGCGGGGGGAAGAGATGGTTGCCGCCCAAGGCAGATGAGGGTCTGTGCAGAACTGCCTCGGCTCAGCCTCGAGAAGCCTGTCTCAGA
>NW_021703769.1:82240847-82242702 GCF_005190385.1 Monodon monoceros
AAATGAGAACACTACCTAACACGGTAACACAAAAATAAACTCAAAATGGATTAAAGACCTAAATGTAAGGCCAGACACTATCAAACTCTTAGAGGAAAACATAGGCAGACACTCTATGACATACATCACAGCAAGGTCCTTTCTGACCCACCTCCTAGAGAAATGGAAATAAAAACAAAAATAAACAAATGGGACCAAATGAAACTTAAAAGCTTTTCCACAGGAAAGGAAACCATAAACAACAGCAACAAAACAACAACCCTCAGAGTGGGAGAAAATATTTGTAAATGAAGCAACTGACAAAGGATTAATCTCCAAAATATACAGGCGGCTCACGCAGCTCAATATCAAAAAAACAAACAACTCAACCCAAAAATGGACACAAGACCTAAATAGACATTTCTCCAAAGAAGATATAAGATTGCCAACAAACACATGAAAGGATGCTCAAAGACACTAATCGTTAGAGAAAGGCAAATCAAAACTACAGTGAGGTATCACCTCACACCACTCAGAATGGCCATCATCAAAAAATCTACAAACAGTAAACGCTGGAGAGGGTGTGGAGAAAAGGGAACCCTCTTTCACTGTTGCTGGGAATGTACATTGATACAGCTTCTGTGGAGAACAGTGTGGAGGTTCCTTAAGAAACTAAAAATAGGCCTTCCCTGGTGGCTCAGTGGTTAAGAATACGCCTGCTCATTCAGGGGACACGGGTTCGAGCCTGGTCCGGGAAGATCCCACATGCCGGGGAGCAACTAAGCCCATGCGCCACAACCACTGAGCCCGTACACCACAACTACTGAGCCCACGTGCCACAACTACTGAAGCCCGCATGTCTAGAACCCACGCTCTGCAACAAGAGAAGCCACCGCAATGAGAAACCCACGCACTGCAACAGAGTAGCGCCAGCTCTCTGCAACTAGAGAAAGCCCGCCCACAGCAACGAAGACTCAACACAGCCAAAAGTAATAAATAAATAAATATAAATAAATTTATTTTTTAAAAAAACTAAAAATAGAACTACCATATGATCCAGCAATCCCACTCCTGGGCATATACGCTGAGAAAACCATAATTCAAAAAGAGACACGTACCACAATGTTCACTGCAGCACTATTTATAATAGGCAGGACAAGGAAGCAACTTAAGTTTCCACTGACCGATGAATGGATAAAGAAGATGTGGCACATATATACAACGGAATATGACTCAGCCATAAAAAGAACGAAATTGAACTATTTGTAGTGAGGTGGATGGACCTAGAGTCTGTGAAACAGAGTGAAGTCAGTCAGAAAGAGAAAAACAAATACCGTATGCTAACACATATTTATGGTACCTAAAGAAAAAATTAAAAAGTGGTTCTGATTAACCTAGTGGCAGGACAGGAATAAAGACGCAGAGAATGCACTTGAGGACACGGGGCGGGGGGGGGGGGGGGCGCGGGGAAGGGTAAGCTGGGACAAAGTGAGAGAGTGGCATGGACATATATACACTACCAAATGTAAAACAGATAGCTAGTGGGAAGCAGCCGCATAGCACAGGGAGATCAGCTCGGTGCTTTGTGTCCACCTAGAGGGGTGGGATAGGGAGGGTGGGAGGGAGACTCAAGTTGGAGGGGATATGTGGATATATGTATACATATAGCTGATTCACTTTGTTATACAGCAGAAACTAACACAACATTGTAAAGCAAGTATACTCCAATAAAGATGTTAAAAAAAAATACTTTAGGGACCTCCCTGGTGGTCCAGTGGTTAAGAATTAGCCTTCCAGGCCTTTCCTGGTGGCGCAGTAGTTGAGAGTCCGCCTGCCGATGCAGGGGACTCGGGTTCCTGCCACGGTTCGGGAGGAT